>NC_068362.1:7257307-7412307 GCF_020536995.1 Dreissena polymorpha
ACAACAATCAACTCTATTTAAAACACAAATCTTTGATAATCACACCAAAACTACCGACCTGACATCCATAAACTGTGTACCATAACAATTTGTGTTCCACTCTTATCAGTCTGAAGGTCTTTGATGTGAGTTCCCAGCTGGGGCCTATTTATAGGGACTAAGGGCTTTTAAGCTGCAAGCCTGTAACATCAAATTAACAATTCAGGCACAGTCAATAGAGAATTAATAAGTTGCTGATAAACAGGTGGATGAATGTGATCAATGGAGAAATAAGAGTGCATTCCTGACAAGCCATGCATTCATGATTGGAGGTCAAACACAATTCAAGTTTGTCCCATAATCGTTCATAGTTCATGGAGGACACATAGTTACTAACAATGTTCATTACTCTTAAATTACCGGTGTGTAGCCTATTATTCGATATCTCGTCATGCGCGAATTGCCAAGATGACGAGATTTGCATTAACTACCATTTTCTCGTATCACGCATGGGACAAGTCCGTCCCTCTCTTTTATGTTGGTTTCTCTGCATAATGTAGGATAAAATATTCAACAACACCATGTATCAGTTTCTAGTCCAATTTAATGTCTGACTTAACTAATATTTCAGTTATACAAATACGTTGTGATTGCTACATGATTGTGTCTTTTTCCAACTATCCACCTCTAGGTCTAAACGCTAACTGTCTTGTTTCCCTCTAACATCTGGCCCGTGAAACTCAGTTATGAATCCCATTGGTCAGTGTTCTATACGTGCTTGTTCCTGATTGGCTGAATTTCAACCTACTGGAGAAGTCACTATTCAAGTATGCACACGTTAATGAGCGTTGTGGTACAAATAATAAATAATGCAAATACAGCCTAAGGCTTGTGTCAACAGCATTGTAACCCCTTTGTTGTTAAACACACACCAGATCCAAATATTTAATCTTTTGACCGTCATGCATACTCGCTACTGATATACTTGTCAATATTTCGTACATAAAGAAAACCCAAATATTTCACCCAATTTCTCATCATTATTTGACAAGTTATATACAGTTGTTTCTCCCCTAAGCGATTTTCTGTGAAATCAATGTAACTACTTAAAAGTTTGAGAATATTTAATAAAGAGTTTTCAGATGGCAAAAATATGTTTGTTGCACTTCATCCCCAACCAATCATAAACATAATAATCCTGTTCAGAAAGGAACAAAAATAAATAAATAAAAATTTGGCAATTTAACTGTATATCTTATTGGCAGAATTAATATTCAGATGACTGCATTGAGATCATGAATATCATAATATGCATAAATTTCATTAAACATGTACATCGGTAATTTCATAGTAGAGTGTAAACAAGGTTAAAGCCATTTAAAGCCATGTTTTTCAACAAACCGCAACCATAAAGAAACCAGATATCCATAAAACAAATGTTTTGACCAAGTATCATGATGATTGGACAAAACATGTGACTTTTAGAGTGTTCACAAGCTTTTTTTACTATACAAATATAAGGAAAAAGACCCCCCCCCCCTGACGGCCATGTTTTTTTACCGATCCGAACCATTTTTGAACTCAACCGTCGTACCAAGGAAACAAATGTTCTGACCACATTTCATAGATTGGGCAAAAAACGTGTCTTATAGACTGTACACATGTTTTCACTATATACATATAAAGAAAACTGCCCCACCCCCTGGTGGCCATGCTTTTCAAATGTTAACGACTATTTTCAAACTCGTCCGAGATATCCACATAACCAATTTTTTGACCAAATTTCATGATGATTAGGCAAAAAATGTGACTTCTAGAGTGTTCACAAGCTTTTTTACTATATAAATATAAGGAAAAAGACCCCCGCCCTGGGGGCCATGTTTTTTTAACGATCCCAACCATTTTCACACTCAACCGTCGTATCCAAAAAACAAATGTTCTAACCAAATATCATAAAGATTGGACCAAAAATGTGACTTCTAGAGTGTTCACATGTTTATACTATATACATATTGAGAAAAATGCCCCGCCCCCTGGCGGCCATGTTTTTTCACCGATCTGGACCATTTTCGAACTCATCCGAGATAAAACTACAATGTTTTGACCAAGTTTCATGATGATTGGGCAAAAATTGTGACTTCTAGAGTGTTCACAAGGTTTCTCTATAGCCATATACGGAATACTGCCCCGCCCCCTGGCAGCAATGTTTTTCAACGGACCGGAACAGTTACATGAAGATTGGGCATCAAATGTGACTTCTACGAGGTTCACAAGGTTTGTCTTTTTTTTTACCTAGTGACCAAGTTTTTTACCCAGCATGACCCAGTTTCAAACTCAGTCGAGGTATCATTGGGACAAATGTTCTGACCAAGTTTCATGAAGATAGGACAAGAAGTGTGGCCTCTAGAATGTTCACAAGGCAAATGTTGACGACGGACGCACGATGCACGATGGACAAAAGGCGATCACAAAGGCTCACCATATTGCACGTTGTGCTCAGGTGAGCTAAAAATTGGAATATTCAAGAAATAATCCATATCCGAATCGGATTTCGATCGTTTAGCACACCTATGCTGCTTGAAGTAACTGTTTTCCATAAATAACAGTACCACTATAGAAGCACATATACTATTATGTATTTTTTTACATAAATAAAACTAGAAATATGAAACAATTCCAGAATCCGTATACTTATAATCGTATGTGATATCAGGATACTTTTCAGATAACCGTATAGATCGGCAATATGGGCAGATTATGCATGTTTAATTGTATATCCTTTTAATAAATAATTTATTATAACTGTAAATGCAATCGCTTTAACTGAATTATTACCAATTTAATTTTTAAAATCCATGAGAAAATGACCGGTAAAGTACTAGCGCTTTCGCAACATAACAATCTGCAATATGGGTGATGGCTACTATCAGCATATGCCTATATATTCAATGCAGTTTGTATTAAAAACTTGAAAAGCATTGAGCAAGTCCTAAACTTTGTTATTTTTTAGCAATTGTTTTCTTACTAGCAGCATGTAATGGATGGTTGGAGAACAGTATCCTAATACTTTCATATTATTGGCAGCACCCTAATATATATATATATTTATCACATGCTATACCATGTTTCCTATGTAATACAACCATTACATATTTTTTATATTACACATGTGTAATAAAACATTTTTAAGCGTTTTCAATGGCTTAGTTTTCCTTTATAGACCAATCGCATTTTGTTATTTTGCTGAAATGACGTTGCAACGTCAAATGACGTCACAAAATGTAAACAACCTTCGGGATTTATCATTATTTTTGCGAAAATATTTATTTAATTTGCTCATTTAAAAGCATGTGATAAACAAGAGTGCCAAACTGTCACAAGATACGCCCGTTCGAAGGTTTTGGACACCATGCTCAATGCTTGAAATGCACTAAGTGACCTCGAGACCTAGTTATTGACCCGGCATGACCCATATTTGAACTTGATCTAGATATCATTAAGATGTAACATCTGACTAAATTTGGTGAAGATCAGATGAAAACTACTTCAATTAGAGAGCGGACACCATGCTTGAAATGCACTATGTGACCTCGTGACCTCGTTTTTGACCCGGCATGACCCATATTCGAACTTGACCTACATATCATCTAGACACAACTTCTGACCAAATTAGGTGAAGATCAGATGAAAACTACTTCAATTAGAGAGCGGACACCATGCTAAATGCTTGAAATTCACTAAGTAACCTCGTGACCTAGTTTTTGACCCGGAATGACCCATATTTGAACTTGACCTACATATCATCTAAACACAACTTCTGACCAACTTTGGTGAAGATCAGTGAAAACTACTTCAATTAGAAAGCGGACACCATGCTTAATCCTTGAAATGCACTAAGTGACCCCGTGACCTAGTTTTTGATCCGGCATGACCCATATTCGAACTTGACCTAGATATTGTCTAGACACAACTTCTGACCAAGTTTTGTGAAGATCTGATGAAAACTATTGGAATAAGAGAGCGGACACTGCTGTGGACGCTGCCTGCCGAACGCCCACGGCCCACCGCCCGCCAAGGGTGAAACTATAATATGTCCCGTTTTTAAAAACGAGCGTATAAAAAGATCTGACAATCGTTGTCATATCATACCATATTTTATTAAACTCGTCCAGGAAATTCGTTCGCTTACTAACAAAATTCCTGAACTCGTTTAATAAAATATGGTATGATATGACAACTCGTGCCAGATCCTATATATATATATATATATATATAATTTTGGAACTCACAACAACGCATTTCCATTTATTTAACAGCGTTTTAATAAGAAATTCTTACATCATATGTGTGTTACTGCTTTATATTTAGTAAATATATAATAATAAATGAACGTTTGTGGCTGACTGACAACTGCATATGGCACAGACTCAGTTACATACAGGATAAAGATGAGCTATCTAGCATTTTGCACATTATATATGCACACAAGACTAAACTATTTACCAAAGCTTTTAAAGTCTGACTGAAAAATGCCTTTATCAAACTGCCTCCATTGGCAGCAGGTTGAAATACTCATATAACGAAAGTTCAATAATACACTAAGTGCTAATATTTTCCCGATCATCCATTGAGTTATTGCTCTAAGATATAAATATGTTCTGCTTTTTTTTATTCCTGGTCCGTCGTTTTTCCCAAAAAGCAACAGAACAGTTATAGTCTGTAGAATGAAATTAATGCAATATATTTGCTATAAATGTTATTCCAAACACAAAATTAAATAATTTAATACAAATGTATTTATATGTTACATACAAAAGGTAAATGCAGAACTGTAACACATTGTACAAAATATTCCCAAAGAACAAACATCAAAATAAACGCAACTGTGAACAAATAAATGAAAACAATGACGTTACAAAAAATCCATGTTCTCGTCTATTCTAACGAAACTAATACCAAGTCAACAATAATGTTTTCACAGATCTAAGTAGGCCTGTGTCTTTTATATGCAAAGGTTACTCTGCCTTATATATTTTATTCTGTTTTAAAACACAAAATAAGTTTCTTATTGTACCTAGTTTTAAATAAGAAAGAAGTGACTTTCAACAAATAATAGTGCCAAAAACATTTTCTTAAGTCAAACTTTGCTCAAAAAGCTTAAACAGTAAGGCTCTTACACGACCTATTTTAATAAGATAATTGACAAATCGCTATCATCAGTGTACGCAATGATAACAGTTACTTTATTTTTCATTTTTGATCTGCAATATTCAGCTAGAAGTACACAACAAAATAGTGCAACTCGTATTACCGGTATGTTGTGATTCTGCAGCCATTGTCATTACTTGATTCATCATCATGTACAAATATTCATGTCACAACCTAAAGGCATTGAGCATCTTACATGCAGGGGTTGTTCCTTCACAAAGTTATATAAAAAAAATATATATTGGTAGTGTAGGCACTAGAAAATGATGAATCTACTTCAAAATTTAACAAGCGCCCATATATATTGCAAAAAATTATGTTTCCTTGTCCTTAAATCTTAGGAATCCATGCACGATGTAGACGATTTTGGTTGATTTTGGTGTTCAAACAAATTTTATTTCACAAGTGGTTACAGAAAAAAAAATGCACAAGAGGTGTAGCCATGAACATTTTCAAGACTTGAACCTTTTAAGAAATGAATTGTCAGTTATCAGTGGCAAAGCTCCCCATGCAACTTCATCAAAATAATTTATTGACGTATGGTAAGACATTACTGCTATGAAGATAACTTAATTCAACCTATAATTATTACATATCTTCTGAGAGGTAAAATGAGTGAATTCATGCACAAATGCTTATACAAAATTAATGTTGATAAAATTATGTTGATTAGGCAAAATGTGCAATTTCAGACAGTATGTACGTAAGATGTTACATTGCATGATAATAAACTGTTAATAAAGGTTAGATCAACCTTTTCTTGCCTATTATCAACTTAACATTCACAAAAGTACATAATTAAAGCAGGGAAAATGTAAGTATGTGCTATTTCTTAACAAATCTGACGTGATTTTCCAGCTGATTTACGCAAAATGTATTGAGCACTTAAAAAACAAACAGGATTAAAGCAGTTAACAACAGTTGAAATGAGAGCACATGTATGAGAAATCTAAACCTGTGAATATGAAACAAACATCAAAATGAAGATTCTTCTTGAATATTTAAAATTGCAAAAGGAAGAAATATATGGAATATTCATACCATCAATCAACAAAGATGTGTAATGTCAAAAGTTCAGGAAGAGGGAAATTAACCTCCAACACTTGAAGACAAATTGAGCTTTCAAAAGTAAACATTTTAAGAACCTGGTTCAAGTATAATCACAATATATCTTAAATTTCATAAACAAGTAAACTTTATGTTCTGCGTCAGTTGAATATACATGTAAATGTAGCCAATTAACACTACCTTAGTAAAGCAAATGTGTTGCACAATTGCATGAAGTTGACAAATCTTAAATGCTAAATACTGCTGGATGTAAAGGTTTGCTTAATAAAAAGGTGGCAGTGGAAAACAAATCTGACAACAAACTAAGCATAATTGTTCAAGTAAAACAAGTTACAAAACAGTTAGCAGTACAAGAACATACAAAGTAAAAGAAGAAATTGGAAGAGCATATCACCCATGCGAACAAATAAAAAACAATCAGCAGATTGAACCAATAAATAGCAGTACCTAGAATATTGAGCATATATGTACTTTGGAAATTCACATGTCTCCTTTAGTCTGGGGTAAAACCATCAAAGATCTGTCTGTAATTTTTTGCCTTAAGCCCAGTTTGAGGAGTCACAGCTTTTATGTTTTCAACTCGTAATTAATAAAACTGGTATTAAATATACATGTAACTTTTGGTATTTTTGTCATTATAATGCTTTAGAAATGTGTATACTTATCAAACTTACAAAGTGGTGTACAGTTTCTTCAGTAAAATGTTTATGTATTTTTAAACCTTGTGAGGGAAAAAACAAATATGTTAGACCAGTAACTTTTACTCATCATAAGATATAACTTTTTGAATGTATTCATATTAAAACAAAATGTGCATTGAAATTTTAAGTGATAAATTACTACATGTACAACCTTCGGGACTTCAAATACAAGATTCACAAATATTTTCAATGAGTTCAGAACTACTTATTAAATGCAAAAAATATGAAATGGATGATTGTACATACACATGAAATGGCAAGAAAATGAAGAAATCCATTTTGGTCAAATATTGAAAATATGTCAACAAAACAAGAAAAGGTACAAACAGACAAACAGAACAAAATGCATAGATTATAGCATTTAAATACCTAATCTATGATAAACTAACGTAGAAATATTTACACATATATTCTAGTAAATACAGATTTAAACACAAAATTTGAACAACATAATTCTAACAACATTTGCTGATCTTGGAGTTAATTGCACATGATATTCTGAAGAGATATCCACGGATACATTACACATTGTGAGGATACACTCTACAAAGTCTTTCTCAGCAAGGCTAAATTACACCACTGTTCAAAAGTATACTCAAATTACGCAAGGTTAAGGTCTCGCACAAAGCTGAGAGGATACACCCCACTATGTGTTTCTCAACAGGACAAACTTCCACAAAAATGTGATCGAGTCAAACTCAAACTTATAAATGATAACAATTAAATCCCTTAACTCAAGGTCAAGGTCACACATCTACTGTTTCAGGACTTGGCGGTGACCCTTGGCGCCGGTGGTGATGACGGGCCGCTGACTCCTGGTTGAGGAGGTAGTCCGCCGCGCCCTGGATGTTCCAGTCACACGCCAGCAGAGCCTCTTTGCAGCGGCTCACATCCCCGAGCTGAATGCTGAGCAATTGTTTGAGTTTGATGAGCTTGACGGCCTTGTGAATGTCCCACCTTGTGTCCTGTAGAGCCTCGCGGCAATCCTCCTTGGTAACCTGCAAGATCAATGCCAATCATAATTACTTAAAACCTATTAACCTTTGCTTGATTACAAAGTGGAATTCTGATTAAAACACTCTGGAGTGGGTTTTATGGGTAGAACCAGTACATGGTGTCCTGGTTGAACCTTTGACCACAGATTTAATGATGGATTGAACATCTGCAGTGTATGCAAGGTCAAATTTAAAGGTAAAAACAAATCGACTGATGGACTGAACATCTGCAGTACATGCAAGGTCAAAGTCTATGGCCACAACATATTGAGTGATGGAGAGAACATATGCATGATCATCTGCAGTACATGCAAGGTCGAAGACAAAGTTGACAAGATTGAGTTATGCAGTAAACATTTGCATAGCATGCAAGGTCAATGACACAGTTCAAGACAGATTGAGTGATGTAGTGAACATTTGCAGTGATTTATCGACCATCTGCAGTGAATGCAAGATCAAAGTCAAAGGTCACAACAAATTGAGTGATTGACTGAGCATTTGCAGTGCATGCAAGGTCAATTTCAAAGGCCACAACAGGTCCAGTGATGAAGTGAACATTTGCTGTGCATGCAAGGTCAATTCAAAGGTCACATCAGGTCAAGTGATGGAGTGAACATTTGCAGTGCATGCAAGGTCAATTCAAAGGTCACATCAGGTTCAGTGATGGAGTGAACATTTGCAGTGCATGCAAGTTCAAAGCCAAAGGTCACAACAAATTGAGTGATTTACTGAACATATGCAATACATACAATGTCTTATTCAAATCAAAGGTCACACTTGCATGCAAGGTCGAGGTCAAAAGCATGGCCTGCATCACAAGTCATTATCCTCCTTGGGCATCGAATAGGTGAAGATTACTACGGGTCAATTGATTCTCTGCAATGCATTCGACGTAAATAAACACAAGGCCCTCACTGGGGACCCCTAAGAACTTTACTATTCTGTGCATTTGGTTTTCTCAAGGTTTCACAAGCCACTCACAGAAAACTACCCCAACACATGGCAGCCAAGTTTTTGAACTAACTACAATTATTTTCAAACTCAATAGTTTTTTACCCAATGATAAATTCATCCAAGATATTTTTGGAATAGATTGAATGTTCTTACTAATTTTCATTAAGATAAAACAGTAAATGTAGCGTCTAAAGTGTTCACAAACTTTTTATTTAATGTAAACTAGTTCTTGACCTTAAATGACCCAGTTTAGAATTTTATTGAGCTATTATTGGGTCATATTTTCACATTTTATTAAAATTAAGAAAAACATGTGGTATTCACAGATTGGTCTTAAGAATTTGTTTGTACCTAGTTTTTGACGCCTGTAAGACCCATTTCGAACTCACCCAAGATATGATCGAGACAAATGTTTTGCCCGCGATTCATGCATGAAGATTGAGCAATAGATGGGTTCTCAGAGTATTCATGAGCCAATATTGACCAATCAAAACCCACCAACTACGACAGACAAAAGGTGATCACAAAATCTGACAATAAGCATGTTGTGCTCGGGTGAGCTTAAAGTAATGACCACTTACATCACTTCCAAAAAGCTTCTGCAGCAGTTCTATTTCTTCACCATTCGTCTCCCTGCAATAGGTCAAATGTCACAGAAAGGTCAACAATAGATCACATAAAGGTCAAATAAAGGAAAATAGAGGTTACTCAAAGGTCAAAACAGAAGCGCCCAGATCAAGCTAAAAATGAGAAACCTTCAAAATATGCAGCTATGCATGTAATATTCATAATTTTAATAGATTTCTTAAATTAATTTGCGTAAACTAAACCTTAGTCAAGTTGTGAGCTGTTAATTAATCGTTAAGTGCAAACTGCCACCAAATGTTACCTTCCTTTTTTCAGGACATTAATATAATAAAGAATTCGAAAGATTTTCAGTGTTCTATGTTAGGATTTTTACTGACTTCTTATAATATGGATCAAATAGAAAGAACCTATTTTATGAGCATTATAATCAGCATTTCCTGAAATTTATACATTTTAACATCATGTTCATTAATAAACTTTTTCAAAACCTTAATTGTAATAATGACTCAAATGAATGCATAGTCACATAATTTATTCCATTTAAAATGGACGTAATCTTCAGTCTATAAATCTGTTTTAAATGTTTCAATATCGTGACTGGTACTTGTGTTCAAATATATAAATAGTATGGAACAATTTATTTTCTTGAAACATATGACATTGTGGAAAACCACATGGATTTATAAGGAAATACTAACAAAAGATAATTAAATATTGCATACTAGGTAAAAAAATTATCTTTTATAGAAAAGACATGCCTATGATGCATATAATAATATATACTCATGGTTAGATACATTCACTAGCCGAGGAAAACAGATACTCTGTTAGCAAAGTGTCAGTATCTGGGAAACAAGACTGTATGAATATGCATAAAGTGTTCTCCTAGATTAAGTTTGCAAAGGCAAATTTGTTACAAGACTTTCAGCTTTTATGGAATTTTTCATTAAAAGGAGGTCTCTTCTAAAGAATATCTCGTGTCGTCCCTGATTTGCCTGTGCAGACTTATCTGGGACGACACTTAACCCACAGTTAGCCCGGCATTCCCAGAGACCAGTCTGATGTGTCAAAGACTCGAGTTCCAAGTAGATGTCAACATTAATGCTGTATCTAGCCTATTGATATATGAAGTACTAGTATTTATCACCTAGCAGCAAGTATGTCAGCCACATCATGCGAAAATAGGTATTATGTCATATGCAGCAAGCGTAGCTCCAGACCAGCCTGTACATTTGCACAGTTTGATCAGGGGCTTCACTGTCTGCTAGCACAGGCTATACTGGAGCAATGCTGGCCGCATATGGCTTTAGACCCATTTTCACATGAAGGAGCTCATTGGATTGTAATGAGTATAATTGTATGGAGGCATTTGTCATTCATTATAGATTAACTAACATACAAATAATTGCACCACTTAGTATTATATTAGGATTACAATTTGTGATCATGTATATCAACATGTGTATCATATATATCAAAAACATCCCCGCCAAATTGTGAATTTAATACTTAATGTATAAGTAATTTGATTGCAATGTTTTGTTTTGAAAAAATAAACACCATATCATCTATAGTACATGAGTTGCTTCTAAAACAAAACCAAAACAAGAGCACTGCCTTGCGGGTGCAGACCGCTCATCTATTTTTCTTTTTAAAGGTGAAGGGACCTATCTCAATTTCAATCACAAAGGAGGGAGGGGTGGAGTGGAGAGGGGTGTATAGTGTCTGGGTGTGGTCATTTATTACATTATCTTCCAAAAATGCAAAAAAAAAAAAAAAAAAAAAAAAATTAGGGGGGGGGGGGTATTTTGGGGTGGGATGGTTGGACGGTATTTCAAAAATAAAATAATAATAAAAATAAATAAAAATTATATTTATATTTTATTTATTTATTTATTTTTTTTTGGGGGGGGGGGGGTATAGTGTGAGGGTGTGGTGGTCATTTATTATATGATCTTTAAAAAAAAAAAAAATGAGGGGGGGGGGGGGGTTTGGGAAGGAATTCAGGGGGGATGGTTTGGGTGGAGTCTATAGTGGTATGTCAGGTAAGAGTTGTTTTGTCAAAGTATCAATCAAATCTATTCATAAATAAAGAAGTAATGGCAATTTTAGCAAACTTTAATAATTTGACCTTGAAAGTCAAGGTCATTCAAAGGTCAAGGTAAAATTCAACTTTCCAGGTACAGTACCCTCATGATAGCATGAAAGTATTTGAAGTTTGAAAGCAATAGCCTTGATACTTTAGAAGTAAAGTGGATCTAAACACAAAATTTTACCATATATCCAAAGTTACTAAGTCTAAAAAGTGTCATAACTCCGTAAAAATGACAACCGGAGTTATGCAACTTGTCCTTTACTGTCCCCTTATGATAGTTTGCGAGTGTTCCAAGTATGAAAGCAATATCTATAATACTTTAGGGGTAAAGTGGACCAAAACACAAAACTTTACCAAATTTTCAATTTTCTAAGTATAAAGGGCCCTAAATTCTGTCAAAATGCCAGTCAGAGTTACATAACTTTGCCTGCACAGTCCCCTAATGATAGTTAGTAAGTGTTGACAACCGGAGTTATGCAACTTGTCCTTTACTGTCCCCTTATGATAGTTTGCGAGTGTTCTAAGTATGAAAGCAATAGCTTTGATACTTTAGGGGTAAAGTGGACCTAAACAGAAAACTTAACCAAATTTTCAATTTTCTAAGTATAAAAAGGGCACATAATTCTGTCAAAATGCCAGTCAGAGTTACATAACTTTGCCTGCACATTCCCTTATGATAGTTAGTAAGTGTTGCAAGTATGAAAGCAATAGCTTTGATACGTATGGATACTTATGGAACAAAATGGACCTAAACACAAAACTTAACCAAAATTTTCAATTTTCTAAGTATAAAAAGGGCACATAATTCTGTCAAAATGCACGCCAGAGTTATCTAACTTTGCCTGCCCAGTCCCCTCATGATAGTAAGTAAGTTTGAATGCAATAGCATTGATACTTTATGAGAAAAGTGAACCTAAACGCAAATCTTAACCGGACGCCGAAGCCGACACAGACGCCAAGGTGATGACAATAGCTCTTTTTTTTTTTCAAAAAATAGATGAGCTAATGACCCATTAGATTTTTGTCATAAATAGTTGTTTGCAAGACAATTATTAGTGTCCAAATTAATAAACTTTGTTCAGCTTATCCACATGGCAAATGTCTGCTTCAGATAATATTATGGATAAATGTAAACCAGACAACAAATTATTTTCTAAACTCCTAGTACATTTACTTGAATCCAACCACAACATTTAAAATTATGCTACTGTATAATGAAACCAATATGAGCTGATTCAAACAACTTGAAAAGACTTGAATTTTCTAGGAATCATAGAACTTTTTGAAGACATTTGCAATGGCTTTGGACAATTATTTAACACATTCTTATTTTAGAAAAAGTGTGTTGTTACTAATTTAGGAGGTACAAGTTGTATTTCTGAAGAAGTTTACAATTAATAAACAAGGGACAAAATTGTCACAAAACCAGGTTTTCATTGTGAAAAAAAAATCTGATAAAGGGAGAAAACTCAAACTGAACTTTTGAAATGACCAAAAAAAATTAACCCCCTTTGTAAGTTTTTTTTTTTTTTTAAATCTATTTTTAGTCGTGGCGACCTTGACATTGGAGATATTGACGTGATTCTTTCGTGGGACACACCGTCCCATGATGGTGAACAAATGTGCCAAATGATTTTAAAATCTCACAATGAATGACATAGTTATGGCCAGGACAAGCTCATTTATGGCCATTTTTGACCTTTGAACTCAAAGTGTGACCTTGACCTTGGAGATATCGACGTAATTATTTCGCGCGACACACCGTCCAATGATGGTGAACAAATGTGCCAAATAATTTTAAAATCTGACGATGAACGACATAGTTATGGCTCGGACAAGCTCATTTATGGCCATTTTTGACCTTTGAACTCAAAGTGTGACCTTGACCTTGGAGATATCGACGTAATTATTTCGCGCGACACACCGTCCAATGATGGTGAACAAATGTGCCAAATGATTTTAAAATCTGACAATGAACGACATAGTTATGGCCCGGACAAGCTTATTCCGCCAGCCCGCCAGCCAGCCCGCCAGCCAGCCAGCCCGCCAGCCAGCCAGCCCGCCCGCATTCGCCAATCTAATAACCAGTTTTTTCCTTCGGAAAACCTGGTTAAAAATACATATTAATGCATAACTGTCTATGCTAATATATTGAATATTGTTTATTAACATTATATATTTAATGATTGTTAGATATTTTGAAGAAATATGAATATAAAGACCAAGTTATGAATTACAAAACAAAAGAAGAGTAATGCAAACATTCAGAAAAGGGATATTAAGTTCTTGGTCTAAACAAATTAGCGCATAAGCAGACGAAAATCATCCATGAATTTCATGGTACACATCAAGCAAGTCTCAATATATTTCTTTCATGCTTAATTAGAATTTAATTGAAACAAACTTGCTGAAGATGTTTGTAAAAAGACATTTCCTCACATGTGCTTGTCCTCAGAATTCAAGTAAGGCAACTCTGCAACACAAAACACACAAGAGTACAGAAAGAGTGACCTACCTTGACTTCAATGTGTGCAAACTGCTTCGAGAGGCTACTTTCTACTAAATCATTTTCTATTGCTCTTTTTTTGTCAAATTGTTGTATGCTATTAAATGCTTGCGCGTTTTACATAAGTGGTGCATGTAAGAATTGTTGTTTACTGCAGCCATTATGAATGCTTTTGTCTTACAGGATATTGTTTGGAGCATTTCATAGGTTACAGATTTTCTGTCTAACCAATAACATGTAATTTTGATGGATTTTCAGTTAAAAGAAAGTTTCTTTCAAATCAGACATTAATAATTATTTCATACGTATAATGTTTAATAACACCAATAGTGTAATACATATGGTATGAAGTGACAACTTATTGCAGGTACTTTCATTTACATTTTTAATTTTTCTGTAGCAATAGAAATTGTTTTAGTCAAAAGAATTGCAAAAGCACTTCTATGCAAAAAATGACCAAAATGAAATTACTAAACTTCTGATATCAATAATGAAGTGATTATTATGGACATGGCCATCAGAAAAAGATACTGTAAAGTCAAGTTTATTTGTCAGTGTTAAATGTCTTGTTTAAAAAAAAAATAGGAGAAAAGAGAAATTTGCATTGGTCTTTTCAGATGTGTTTGAATAAAATTTGTCAATCGGTGAACTCACTAAATGAACTAAAATTAATTCCACGAATAATTATGATTTTAGAGCTATACTACTGACTTTGATGATGATAACGATGAATAAAGCTTTACACTGATTTAATGATGATGATCATGACCACAATGTAAGTGATGAAGAACATGGGAATAAAAGCAATACTGATGATGATAATTATGATTGATTGAGGACGACTGATAAACAAGAGCACCGCATAACGGTCGCCAACGCTCGGCTGTGGATGGAGTTTTGAATAAATGAAAGCTTATAAAAAAAATATTTTTATGCTCCCCATAAGTTTATTTTGGGGGGAGCATATAGTCCCGGCTTCGTCTGTCCATACGTCTGGCCGTCTGTCTGTCCGTCCGTGCACAATTTTTGTCCGGGCTATTTCTCAGCAACTAATGACCAGAATTCAATGAAACTTTATGGGAAGCTTCACTACCAAGAGAAGATGTGCATATTATCAGCAGGTTCTGGTCGGATGATTTTTCACAGAGTTATGGCCCTTTGAAATTTTCCATTAACTGTATGTATAGTTCAATTCTTGTCGGGGCTATTTCTCAGCAACTAATGACTGGAATTCAATGAAACTTTATGGGAAGCTTCACTACCAAGAGATGTGCATATTATCAGCGGGTTCTCGTTGGATGATTTATGGCCCTTTGTAATTTGAAATTTTCTATAAAAAAATTATTGTTTCCCCAACTACTGTGCCCTCAAGATGTTTCCTTTTATCTGAATATATAGTGCAATATTGTGACAAAAAAACAACCTTTGGGGAGCATCAACCGTTTCCGACGGTTTCTTGTTTTTTCGAGGTCACAGTGACCTTGACCTTTGACTTAGTGACCCCAAAATGGGAGTGGCGTGTAGAACTCATCAAAGTGCATCTAAATATGAAGTTTCAAAGCTGTAGGTGGAAGCACTTTGATTTTAGAGCAAAATGTCAAGGTTTTAGCATGACGCGGACGGGGGACGGCAGACGGCGAGCTGGCTATGACAATACCTCGGGTTTTCTCCGAAAATAGCCGAGCTAAAAATGAGGGTGAAGAACGTTGTGATGATAATGCTTAAGAAGATTAAGGTGAATTGATATACACATGGAGACCGCACACAGAATGTTTAAGGCTATTGAACGCGTCGTCTTAAAATAGGTATTATGCCATATGTGGTCATTTGCGCTCTCTGGTAAGGAGATAATCTGTCAGCTAAAGATTCACGCAAGGGTTGGTGGTCTTATAAGCGGATGTTTTGCCTCTTCCTCAGAGTACACAGATGTTGTGATTGGTCCAAAGGTCCATTTTTGAAGGACATGATAAAATTTTGCATAAGGACCAAGAACAGTGCACAAAAAGTGTTAAATAATCTTGCTGCAACCTGACATGAATGTTAAAATATATCATGGTGTTTAATACATACTTGTTAAAGCAATATAGTGAATTGGTGCATTATAGCATGGTGTTCTTAAATATGGATAAGTCTTAAACATATACTATATAGAATAACCATATGTGACATCTTGCTATAGATATGTGACAATATGTGACATATTGTTAGTGCCTAATGGCATGAAATCGAGTATGGTTTGTTCAAGTGCTTTATGCCATAGAATGACATTATATGACATCATGTACGAGCACTATGACAAGGGGAGATGTAATAGAGAAGTATGGGAAAATTATTGCATGCATGGTATTCTACATGCATGACCTTGTGTGGTAATTTATGAATTAAAATAACATAATCTAAAATGAAAATTACCTTTATACAAAACTTTGTAACTGCTACTAGATATGAGGTGTTCAGCTTAATGACATGTTATGATACAAATAGAGCTACATGGTATCTGATGTAACAAACTTATGAAATTAAAAAATATCTGTATTACATGATCTCCCATGTATGACATGATGTAACATATATGATATGAAATAGAGCTATATAACATGGTGTTGAAGGTAAATGACATACAATGACACTATGGCCGAGTGTTTGATCTATGACATGAAATATCGCTGTGTGACAGAGGGTAATTACAGGTAATTACAGTTATATTCTATGAAATGACACAATCGCTGAGTGTTAGATCCATGACATTAAAAAGCGCTGTGTGACATGAAGTTACAGTTATATTCTATGAAATGAAACAATTGCTGAGTGTTAGATCCATGACATGAAAAAGCGCTGTGTGACATGAAGTTACAGTTATATTCTATGAAATGACACAATCGCTGAGTGTTAGATCCATCACATGAAAAAGCGCTGTGTGACATGAATTTACAGTTATATGCTATGAAATGACACAATGGCTGAGAGTTAGATCTATTACATGAAATAATGCTGTGTGACATGAAGTTACAGCAACATGACATGAAATGACACAATGGTTTTGTGTTAGAGCTATGACATGATGTTACAACCGTATGAGATGAAACTGTGGCTAAGTGGCTCTATGACAGGAAAACAAGATATATGACAGGGTGCTGAAGCTTTATGACATGGTGTTATGTCTAGAATACATTGAAGAGCGCAACACGACACAGTGAGCCCTCACAGTGTCACTTTTGCATTGGATTCTGCATCTGTATTTTCATGCAATCTTTCATAATATGGGTTCTTCACCTCCTGTTTGTTGCTCACTTTCACAAAGACACGAATGAATAATGTTCATTTTTAAGGTAAAATGAAAGCACACATATTGTTTATTGCTTTTTGGCCATTTTCCAAACCCACCGTTCATCTGCATTGTCTTACCAGCATCGAGTCAGGCAGCCATTGAAATATATCGAGTGAAACAACAGACAGCAGAACTTGTAACCAACCAATTGGTGAACAGATAACTACAAATGAAACCCTGTGGACTAAAGAACTTGCATTAAATGGAGAGACAACTTCTTACTATTAACTTGTTAAATAAACATCAGTTGTCTTACCAACCATAACATCATCAACAAGAATTTTGAGATCATATTTAACCCTTTCCCACTCAGAAGCAAAGTGAACATGGCTATATGGAAACAGCATAAAACTAGAACAGCCTGTTAGTAACTCGCAGTCTGTTCAGGTTTTATGCCCTTTGCTGCACATCAGTATCTAAGGGTTGGAAATGAAGCCTTTAAACTTGAATCTAGTAAGAAAGGTCTTTAATTAACTTTAACTTGTTTAGGTTTAACAAAAGCGTCAAAATACGTATCTTAGTGGTGAAGGATATGGGCTTAGTTCCTTTAATAAGATTAAACTAAGCACACTCTTTACACACATAAAAATGTTACATTTAAAACTATCGCGTGTGGCACTCTGGGAAAATGGGGCTTAACCCTTTGCATGCTGGGAAATTTGTCGTCTGCTAAAATTGTGGCTGCTGAATTTCTAAAATTAGCGTTTTCTTCGATTTTTTTTTTCAAAGAATACTATCAGAATAGCAAACAGTTTGAATCCCGATAAGACACCACGTTCTGTGGCGTCTCATCTGGATCCAAACTGTTTGCAAAGGCCTTTAAAATACGGTTCCAGCGCTCAAAGGGTTAACACATTATTGGAAAGTGTTGTTCCAGATAAGCCTGCGCAGTCTGCACAAGCTCTTGGCCCCATATTTCTACAGTGCTGCTCAATGTTATTTAACAATTAAAAGTTGGAAGATGCCTTCAAATTGTCACTCTCAAAGGACATAACAGACAAAGATAAAATAGCAGCTCAATATTAGTTAACAATTAAAGTTGGAAGACTCCTTTAAATTGTTACTCTCAAAGGACCTAACAGACAAAGATAAAATAAAGGCAGGGCTTCCCCTGGCTCAAACATTTCTTTAGCCTAATTCGCCTGGCTATGGCTAAATTCTTCTATTTTTTGCTATTTTAAAGTTTTAATGATGAAAAATTTGTAGCCAAATAGAATTTTCTTTAGCCAAATAGGTCAATTAATAGCCATTGGCTAATTTGGCAAGTGGCAGAGTAAGCCCTGAAAGGAAACTGAACCTTAATCACCCAGATTCCCACTTTTACCGGTATGCAGTGCATTAGAAAATCATATTTAATACAAGACCTTTCTAGCGTAAGTGGTCAGCAAACAGCACAAAACCTGTACAGAGTGCGAGTTAATCGCAGGGTGGTCTGGTTTTATGTTGGTTGCATTTAGCCGCTTCATTGTTTTTTTCACCCTTTTGGGAATGGAGCCAGGTCCTTTTGGATTGGGAAAATTTGCAGCGTTTTGACCAATATAGGGATATAAGTGTTGTTGTTTCTTTTCTAAAAAATGTTTCAATCTTAAGAATAAGTGTTTTCAGTAAAGTTGAACTTATATAGCCCGATGGTAGATGAACACAATGTTGAGATTAAAAAAAAATAAAAAAATTCGGACACCTTCAATTGGGAATTTTTATGTCACATTTGGGAAAAATATATGTCCTTTTTCGATAGGGAATGGTGCAGAATCTCAGACCTGACTTTGAATGAAAATAAACACTGCATTTCCACTTCAAATAGCGGCCGCCTGACTCTATGCCTTTGACTGTGCAGCCTTCCGACAGAGTCTCTGAAACGATACTTGAAATAGAGGTCAGCTGTTAACCATTTGCGTGCTGGGAAATTTGTCGTCTGTTATATGTTGTCTGCTGAATTTCTAAAATTAGCATTTTCTTCATTTTTTTTTCAAAGAATACTATCAGAATAGCAAACAGTTTGGATCCTGATGAGACGCCATGTTCTGTGGCGTCTCATCTGGATCCAAACTGTTTGCAAAGGCCTTCAAAATTCGGCTCCAGCACTGCAAGAGTTAATCTCGTACCAAACAGGTGTTAATAGAACTATGGAACGATTTACAATGTATACAACTGGCATAATCTATGAAGACTTGCTTACTGTTGAACAATTATATGCAGAAACGGACACCACTTTTTACCCATGCCATTATAGATGCAAAAAATACACATGCACCAGCCCTAACAAGCCTGAGGAGAAATGAGCCTCGTTCTGGGAAAACTGGGCTTAACCCTTTGCATGCTGGGAAATTTGTCGTCTGCTAAAATTTTGTCTGCTGATTTCCTAAAATTAGCATTTTCTTCGATTTATTTAAAAGAATACTATATGAATAGCAAACAGTTTGGATCCTGATGAGACGCCACGTTCTGTGGCGTCTCATCTGGATCCAAACTGTTTGCAAAGGCCTTCAAAATTTGGTTCCAGCACTGAAAGAGTTAATGAATGGGTGTAAAGAGGTGTCCCAGATAAGCCTGTGCAGTCTGTGCAGGCTTATCTGGGATGATACTTTACGCTGAAACTGGATTTTCCCGAATATTTCCCAGAATGAGCCTCAAATAAACAATGGACGAACAAGCAATGGATGAGAATATGCAGTACATTACAAGCATAACAAGACAATAAACATATGATATATAAAAAAAATGTACAGCTTAGATTGTACATTATAAATATTACGATGATTTTTTTTAAAGAGAATATTCACAGACTTTGCTTTTGTTAACCAACTTATAATGATGACATAAGGACTGCACCTAATTCTATTATCTGATCATGAAATGAAGACCACAACAATAAAACAAAATTAAGTTTGATGCATAAATTTAAGTCCAGTTTTAATTAAATTATTATGTTTCATTGATGATAAAAAATATTATCCTACTAGTGTAAATTACTTTTTTATTGGTAATTTCAAACATAATTTGACTTCAGCTGACACAAATCTAATGTACTTACTTATTTCTTTTGGTTAAACGTAAACACTCTATCTTATAGGGATTCAGGTATGTATAATTATATACACTAATTTTCATAGCAAGTATGGTGGCAGTTTGCACTACAAAAGCTACAGGAAAGTTTCTAAAAAGTCGGTACAATAATAAAATGTGAAATGTGCAAAATTTAGAAACACAAAAAACTAAGGGAGACTGCACATAAGATAATAATTTTTTTTTTCCCCCTTTCTTTGAGTTTAAAATTCATGTTAATCTTTTTTTGTGTTTGAAGACTGACATATTTTTTAACCCTTTGCATGCTGGGTAATTTGTCTTCTGCTAAAATGTCTTCTGCTGAATTTCTAAAATTAGCATTTTCTTCGATTTTTTTTTCAAAGAACACTTTCAGAATAGCAAAACAGTTTGGATCCTGATGAGACGCCACGTTTTGTGGCGTCTCATCTGGATCGAAACTGTTTGCAAAGGCCTTTAAAATTCGGTTCCCGCACTGAAAGGGTTTAACAAACATTTTTACAAACATGCATTTTTACATTTATGAAAAAATGTCTTATTAATAGGCATATGAAGTCATACTACAAAGTTGATCGTCTTTTTGTTCACAACAAATTAATAGATATGAAAAGTTGTCAAAAGAACATTATGTGTTTGATAATTTAAATAATTAATCATTGCTAGTGGTTTATTTGGTTTAAATTTAATAGATAGTGTAAACCCATATTTAGTTTGATTTAAAAAGTAACAAGCATAATAATTGCAACAAGTTATTTGCGCCTAAGCATTCAGTTTTATTTTCAGTGAGTGTAAATCACTTCAGAGAAACAGATACAGACAGTTTAACCCATTTATGCCTAGTGGACTCTCCCTTCCTTCTACATTGGATCAATTTATTTCCAAAATTGGGGATTTCTAATATATTTATTTCTATATTTAGAATATTTCTTACAGAAATTCCTTTAAGCAAACAGCGCAGACACAGATGAGATTCCGCATCATGCGGCGTCTCATCTGGGTCTACGCTGTTTGCCAATGCCTTTTTTCTAGACGCTAGGCATAAATGGGTTAGGCATATCACATACAACAATTGTTTGCTACAAGGTTCATCAGCTCATAATGTGACAGAAACTTAATGAATGAGAACAGAAAAGGTCAGACACCATTAAGAACAGAAAGGTCAGACACCACTAAAACAAACAGGTAATACAACACTTAGTGAGAATGAAAACAATGAAGCAATTTTACTGACAACAAATCTCAATAAGTGCATTTTAGTTTGAGTGAACATGGGAAGAAAATTTTTGTAGCCTCAGGATTTTATAATAATCAATCTCAGGTTAAAAAAATCTCAGGTTAAAAAATGTTTAAGAGACCAGCTCAAGTAATAGAAAAATAGCAAATTATTCATTATCACAGATAACAAGCCTCCGAACTGGGAATGCTCAAACACAGATGGGTGATCAAATTTGGCTTTTTTTTTTTTTTTTTTCATATGCTTAAATTTATATTTTAGTTCCAGTGTAAACAAAATGATGTAGTCATTACTGGCAAAAGAGTGAATGTTAAGGTGGCAAAGCAGAAACGAGTAAATTAGGCTCAATTAGTCATTGTCTGCTCAGGTACTATTTAAAGTACCTGGGTACTTATTAGTAAACTTCAATGTACCCCAGGTACGGAAAATATGCTTAAAGGAACTCAGCCATACTCCCAGGTTCTTTAGTACATAAAGGGTACTTTTAAGTAGTACCCGAGCAAAAAAAACCAATCATTTGTAAATGAGGTAGAGAAAAACAGACACACACAAAATATTCGACAACTATTACCTATCAAGAATGTTAAGGCAGCAAAACAGAAACGAGTATGAGGTAGAAAGAAAACTACATAAAAATTCCACATACAAACATTACCTATCAAGAGCGAACTCAAGCAAGTCTTCATAACTTACACCCTCGGTACATTTGTAATTAGCGAGCATTAGCGGGGACTCAGTCTCCGAAACCTCGCTCTGCTGCGAACGACTTCGTTCCGGTTCTGCCCCAACCCCCACCACACTATCCACCCAAAAAGGGTCTGTGCGGTTATAGAATCCTATCTGCTCTAAATTGCACTTCACGTTATTGAGTCCAAACATTTTACATCCCCGAGGAAATGTTGAAGCTCCAGAGGTACCCCCTTCTCTTGTTAAATTCACTTTTTTTGACATCTTTGTTGGGGAGCTAGGTTCATTAAATACGTTATCGTCAAGATCATGGACGCATTCCATTGCGATTGCATCATTATATGAAGGTGGGGGCGGGGCAAGAGGTAAATTAGCCAAAGAACTCGTATCCGCGTCAGATAAAGAATTAATCCTGAGTGAAAGTGCCCCAGATTTGGGCGGAGGTGGTGGTGGTTTGTACAGTGAATCACTTTGACTCTCAAGATGAACATTTTCAGTGCCTGGTATCGGATATGGCCTTCTATATTTTTCATTTTTTGTTATCGAATCTGACAGAAGGATGTCTGGTAGTTTGCCACTAGTTCTAAGAGCACATGTATTGATAACATTTGGCGAATTTAACGTTACATCTGGATTTTCACTGGCCGGAACCGGAAAAGGTTTCTTATACTTTTCATTGAAGGAAATAAGTTCTTTTAATACAAGATCAGACACCCTGCTGTCTTCATTTACATTGTCTACAGATGCACAAATGCTTTCAGTGACACTTCGAGCTACAGACCTTGCATTCCCGTACATATCCCCTGCAGGAGAAGATTGGTTAGAGATATTAGTGTGGTGTGAACTGGTATTAAGCACAAGCGGGTATTTCCGTTCCCGAGGCTTTATATTTAGGCTCAGCGTCCTCCGCGGGTTACGCGGCGGAAGCGGTAATGGGTTACCATGGTTACCAAGTATGCTATGATTATCACAAATGCTAAAAGACCTGGGAGGTAAAGCCGGGGCGGATTCGTCCGGTTCCATTTCCGGGGTTGCTGGTTTGTCTCGACCTGTTTCCATGCTAAGTGAATGCTGGAGCATCGGAGATCCGGGATTCGCGGAGGAGAAATGCAGTTTGGGATGCCGGAGGGTGGGTTTACTAGAGGAGCTCATACCTGATCCGACCCGGGCCCCCCGTACAGGGGGTATCACTCCTCCCCGGAGCATCCGCAGTGGGTTGGTGTCCACCTCCTCGTCACCACTCCCTGTCGTCCCTGGTGAGATTGGGGCCTTTCCCGGGATGCCCTGCGGTTCTCTGAGATTCCGGTTTGGGGTGGTTTCCCCGACGTCGCCCGTTACCCCACGCTGGTGGTCCAAAGAGCGGCGCAGACGACTTTCCCGTGCCAGTTTGCTCATAATCTCCCTTGGGGAAGGCTCAGATATCTCTTCCTCGAAAAACGAAAACTTAGAAGCTGATGACTGAGACGCTTCCGAGGGACTTGTTGATTTTCGTCCCCCAGAGTCTATGCTAGTGTTTAAACTGTCCAACTTTCCACTGTCACTGAAGGCCTGAGAGTTGCGGTCACTTTTCAGGCTCTCCTCAGACCGTTTCCACTCAGTCTCAATCTCGCCAACAGCGAGTGGTGCCGATAGTATTGCAATCGGGGCAGAAACTTCAAACAAACTGTCTTTAGCACTTAATTCTATAGGCAAGGGACTTCTACTGGAGCCATCAACTCTACTGGCACCATCTACTCTGATATCAAAGTCTTTAGCAGGCACTGGTGGGGGAGTAGCTCTAAATGTTGGCTCCACCCTCTGAATTTCTGGTCGAGGCTTTGGCACAGGGGGTTCACCTCTCTTTGGAGGTGTAGGGGGCTCCACTCGCGGGACAGGGGAAGGTCGCTGAGTCTGGGTGGGGACTGCCCCCCTGCTGAGTTGCCGTGGCAACACAGGAGGTGACGGCGACCCATGTTCAGAGGACTGCCTAGACGTAGATAACGATTTAGCAGGAGACGACCTATCGGGGGTTTGTGAAAGGCTAGAATTACTTGAGTCAGCGTACGCAAAGTTGTGACCAGAATGTCCAGAACCACTATTGTTACTGCCGAGAGATTCACGTTTGCTATCAACCCGAGGCGGATACCCCCTTGAGCCCTCCTTCACAGACCCATGAACTACCAGCATGTTATACGCTTCCTGTGCCTCGGGCGGGATCTCGTTATCGGAATCCTGTTTCAAGCTGTCTGAGAATGTTCTTTGTCGCTCCACTTTCTGCTCCCGTTTTATTGAGGCGCGAATCTTTTGCAACATGCTAGGTGAACCACTACTGGTACCCCCGTCACGGTCTGATGAATCTGGCACGTCAAACGGATCTTCCCCCATCATCTGAGCTCGAGACGTGTGAGAATCCAGCTCAGTTGCTAGGCTTATTGCTTCCTCCATCATTTTCTCGTCTGACGTTGACATTGGTTTCACCTTAGCCTGTTTTCGAGGTGGTTCAGGTTTGGTAATTGATGCCTTCGTCTCCTGAAACACAACGAAAATAGTGGTAAAATTCCCAGATAATTTGAGACTGATTAAAGTGTCACACAAATGTGACCAAAAAAATCAATTTACATGTCAATGAATGTAATATGGCCCCATGTGAGCACTTTTGATGTCAGCAGATTCTAAATTGTAAATGACAGGTCTTGGCGATAACATCTCCATCAAAATATGTATCACGTTCATGTAATGTCACCTTAACTAAGATGTAACAGTTTATGATTATGCTTTAAGGACTATAGAATTTTATTGGTGAAAATCAATTTCAATGAAAAACATATAAGTGTATATGTTCCATTGAGTTAATATTTAAGAAAAAGTCATAATATTTGTTTCCCTCAACTAAATTGATCAAACAAATGACAAACATTTTGGCATTGTCTCACACAATGTCTGAAGAGATTTAAGAAGTCAGAATGAAAAACAAGCATGCATGTTTGATACATGTATATTGACCATATTGAGTCGTGTTCTGAGAAAACTGGGCATAATGCATGTGCGTAAAGTGTCGTCCCAGATTAGCCTGTGCAGTCATTTTAACATTTTTCTTTTAAATGAAGTCTCTTCTTAGCAAAATCCAAATTAAGCGGAAAGTGTTGTCCCTGATTAGCCAGTGCAGACTGCACAGGCTAACATGGGACGACACTTTATGCACACGCATTAAGCCCAGTTTTATCAGAACTTGACTCAAATGTCTGACAAGATGGGAACATAATCAAAGAATGTGCCTGTCAAGTCCTTGAGTCAGGACAGAACATTTCAGAACAGTAATAACTGTTTCCTTCAATTTGTGTAGTATACAAGAAAGTGGTATTTAGAAATATATGCAATAATTCAATAACTGTTGTTGTATAAGATACGACCTATTCATATTGACTAAACAAGTTTCACTGAGTCTTCTCATAAGAAACGACAATTTTTTTTTTTTTTTCATATGATGGCTGCATTTTGAAACTGTTTTGCAATTGTACACTTTTTTTTATTGTATATTATATATTTTATTTTTAACTTAATTTTGCAAAACAATAATACTCAGAGAGGGTAATCACATGATAGTCAAGATGGCAACATCCATACTAAGACAGTTATTTTTCGCTGTTTTATACCCTTCATTACTTTTGTGCAATTTTTAAATGACACTCACTCTCCAGCCAGATCAGTAAATATGTGATGAGCCTTTATTTCGTGTTGAAATTTGCTTTATATCTCGACTTTACTTCCCGAAAGTTTTCTAAGTGGAACTTTAATATGGTCATCCAGCTAAGAAATTTCGAAGTGAGTAAAGTCGAGATAAAGAGCAAATATCAACACAAAATAAACCCAAGTTTCTGTCATGCTGATATGGATGGAAAGTGAGCGGCATTAAAACAATAAATACAAATAATAAAGGGTATAAAACGGCGAGTATACCTGCCTCGGCATGAACATAGCCATTATGCCTATCACGTTATTACCTCCTCTGATACTTTAAAACAGAGTTGCAAATGATGAAACTGACATATATTGTGAATGTGAACAATGGAGCTGATTAAAATTATCATAATCATACTCATTAACCCATTTATGCCTAGTGGACTCTCCCATCCTTATAAATTAGATCAATTTATTTCCAAAAATCAGAAATTCCTTAAAGCAAACAGCGCAGACCCTGATGAGACGCCGCATCTACGCTGTTTGCCAAGGCCTTTTTTCTAGACGCTAGGCATAAATGGGTTAAAATTATCATAATCATACTCATTAAAACTATTCAGATACTTGTCCATGCTTTCACTGGAGTTGACTTGCAAGAGGATTGTAGTAAGTTGAGTATTTGGACATTGAATGTATGTGTTTAAACAATGTTACAAAACAGATATGTGTTAAAAAAATATTATCACATTAAAAGATGTGTTTATATACGAGCCTTACAAACAAGGTGAAAAATCACACACTCTTGGAAATGCTTATGCAACAAGTAGGATAGTGCATTATGCATAAATATAGGACAATGAATATTTGAAACAATATGCACGCAAACCCATATACAAAATGTGAAACACATCACTACCAAATATAAGCAATGGCCTTAAAATATTAAATAAATGAACCTTCCTCTGAGAAAACAGGGTTTAATGCATGTGTGTAAAGTGTCTCACAGATTAACCATGTGTGTAAAGTGTCTCACATATTAACCTGTGCATTTGGTACACAGTAATCAGGGACAACACATTGCGCTGTGCACACTACACACTAGGCGTATCATGGACGACACTTTACACACATGCATAAAGCCCAGTTTTCTCAGAGCAAGCCACATTTATAAATACCATGAGACCCTGTCTATGATCACACAGGTTTTTTTATCTGATTTTGGGGAAAGGGTCTGGCCTTTTTTTAGGGGAAATACACACGCAAAATGCCGGATTTTGAGGAAACAAGAGCCTTGTAACAGACGTGACGTATACCCCCACATGCCACATTGACACAGACCATTTTTCATCCTGTCTTCACAAAACAAGAGGATCTAATTTTTAGCGATTTTTAAGAATAAATATGCCATTATCATTTATAGCCATTTTGACCTTTGAACCCTTGAGTTCTTTCACATGACACGCCGTCCAATGACTGTGAACAAAATTAATGTACAGAGTCATTTTTAAATCTCACAATGAATGGAATAGTTATGGCCCAGACAAGATCATTTATTGTCATTTTTGACCTTTGAACTAAAAGTGTGAACTTGACCTTGGAGATATCGACGTAATTCTATTGCACAACACACCGTCCAATGATGGTAAACAAAAGCGCCAAATGATTTTAAAATCCCACAATAAACTACATAGTAATGGCCTGGACAAGCTCATTTATGGCCATTTTTTACCTTTGAACTCAAAGTGTGACCTTGACCTTGAAGATATCGACGTATTTCTTTCGTGCGACACACCATCCAATGATGGTGAACAAATGTGCCAAATGATTTTAAAATCTCACAATGAACGACATAGTTATGGCCCGGACAAGCTCATTTATGGCCATTTTTTACCTTTGAACTAAAAGTGTGACCTTGACCTTGGAGATATCGACGTAATTCTTTCGCGAAACACACTGTCCAATGATGGTGAACAAATGTGCCAAATGATTTTCAAATCTTACAATGAATGACATAGTTATGGTACGGACAAGCTCATTTATGATCGTTGAACTCAAAGTGTGACCATGACCTTGGAGATATCGACATAATTCTTTCGCGCGACACACCGTCCAATGATGGTGAACTAATTTGCCAAACGATTTTAAAATCTCTCAATAAATGACAAAGTTATGGCCTGGACAAGCATTTGACCTTTGAACTGCAAGTGTGACCTTGCCCTTTGAGATATTGACATACTTTTTTCACACGACAAACCGTTCCATGATGATGAACAAATGTACCAAGTCATTTTTAAATCTAACGATAAATGACATAGTTATGGTCCGGACAAACTTTCAGTTTAAAACACACTAAGTGATCCCGTGACCTAGTTTTTGACCTGGCATGATCCATATTCAAACTTGACCTAGACATCATCTAGATACAATTTCTGACCAAGTTTGGTGAAGATCGGATGAAATTTTGGGACAGACAGACAGACTGACAGACCGACCGACAAACCGACCGACAAAGTGACTCCTATATAGCCCCCATTACCAATGGCAATGAGGGTATACACTTCAACACTGTTATTTCGAACACCGATAATCCAAAGTCACTGTTATTTCGAAGTATTTTTCCGGTCCCGATTTTGGTTCTTCTTTGTTTAATGTAAAATTTCATTGTTAATCCAAACTTCGTTAAACCAAAGAAATCGTTAATTCGAAGTGGTTCTGTCGGTCCCAACACTATAATTCGCACCTAATTATCAATCTTTAATCCGAAGTCAAAACTGCAAAATACTGTGCGTAATTTCACACCTTTGTCGTGGTGCGTCAAAAGCCGATAATTACACCTTTGTCGTCTGCGCGAACGCCGGTGTTCAGAGAGACATCGCGTATTATTAAAAAAAAGGTTAATTCATTTCCGAAAATGTATTCATATGTATGTATGTATGTCTGATAATTTGTGCTATTCGTTTTATTTTATATGTTCTGTAAATAGAGAAAAATAAAAACAAGAAAAGAATCGTTTTATTCCCCCGTTTGTTACTTTTTTTACCGTTTGTTACGGTCATTTAATCCGTTAATTCATTTCCGAAAATGTATTCATCTGTATTAACATGTATGACAATATGTGCTATTCGTTATATTTTATATGGTCTGATAATTTGTGCTATTCGTTATATTTTATATGTTCAGATAATTAGCGCATATTCATTATATTTAATATGTTCTGTACATAGAGAAAACATAAAAAGCAGAACAAGAATCGTTTTAATCCTTCGTTTGTTACAAGTAGAAATCTATTGCAATCTGACTAGTTTACTTTATTTAAGTACACAATTATTAATAGTAGCGTTTAACTGAACCATGCGAATTCCACAATGTTTTATTATTACAGAATCCTCAGAAGTCGTCTGTCAAATGTTTATTTCGAATTATCGTTAATCCGAAGTTTTTTTAACGGTGCCGACGACTTCTAAATAACGGTGTTGAAGTGTACTTAAGGAAAGTCTTAAATAATCAATGTAACATATTTTACTGTTTTTAAAACAAATTCAAAGCAACAAATAATTTAATTATGCAATATTTTTTCTATATTCTACACTAGATCAGGTTAACATATATAATTAAAGGTTTAAAACATAATATAAAAAAAAATCATATCATTGTTTTGGGGAAAATCTCTGTAAGAGGGGAAAAATTTGTCTAGGGGAAAGAGCCGAAATTCTGTGGATCTCAAAGAAGGAAAAAAAAACTGTCACATGATGTTTATTTGGCAGTTTCTTTAAAGGGAGATCACCACAATTAGTCTACAGTCACAACACTGTTACGAACAAAACCATGACAACAACTGACAGACCTTGTTGCTAGGTAACCTCCTGGGGGCCTTCAGATAGCAACAACAGACAACAACACAGTTGTCATAATAAATTTAAATTATGTAACATAGTTTAATCATTAGTTTCAATTGATTTGTATAAACTGATAAATGCCAAGTATGTTCCAAACATATCTTATTTGAATTTTTTTCTATACAATTAATTAACAAACTCTTAAAAATATTTCCCTCAATTTAATACTTGAATGATATACAAGAGATTTTATTTCTTAGAAAACACCAAGTAATAGTTTCGCTTGACAAATGGACACAAAAGTATCTAGCCTCTTCAAATCAGAGAATAAATTTGGCTTTAAAGCAGAAAATGAATACCGGGTAGGTTTAAACTTAATAAATAATTCTTTCTTAATTACAAAATCAGGCTTTTTCTTGAATATTTTAATTGCTTAAGTACTTAGGTTAGAAACAAGAATTCTGAATGGATCATTTTCTTAAGTGTGAAAAGTATTGCAAAAAATGTCTTTACATCAGTAAACCAATAAATATCAATTGATTAATTGCAATACATTTCCAAATTTAATGTCATTTTTAATTGTTTGTGTTTTAATAATTCTTGAAAAAAATATTCTATCTTGTACAATCATATTCTTGCTGAGTGGAATATATTGTTTCGATTGGGACAAAAAACTGTTTTTTTCATTGGAAGCAGGAAAAGCATTCTGACCCTTTAGTTTACTGTTGCGTTCTGAGAAAACTGGTCTTAATACATGTGCATACAGCGAGGTCCCAGATTAGCCTGTACAGTCTGCACAGGCTAGTCTGGGACAACACTTTCTGCATAAACTGGACTTTGGCTGAGAAGAAACTCAATTAACCCTTTGCATGCTGGGAAATTTGTCGTCTGCTAAAATGTCGTCTGCTGAATTTCTAAAATTAGCATTTTCTTCTATTTTTTTCAAAGAATATTATCAGAATAGCAAACAGTTTGGATCCTGATGAGACGCCACGTTCTGTGGCGTCTCATCTGGATCCAAACTGTTTGCAATGGCCTTCAAAATTCGGTTCCCGTACTGAAAGGGTTAAAGCAGAAGGTGTTGTCCCTGATTAGACGGATTATGCATTAAGCCCAGTTTTGCCAGAACATGCTCACTAGAAGAAAGGTCTGATAAAACCACTACTCACAGCTCTAGGTGGTTGTGATGGTAACGGTGGCGGCGCCGCATGACCCTGCGGTGATATGGAACGGTTCCTGGTTCCAATGGTGAACACGTCGTCCTGGGAACCTGTAGACACTTTTTCATTGGTTGACTCCAGCTGGGATTCCTTCTCGTTGAGTGCTTTCAGGACCTCATCCATAAACGAGCCCCCAAAGTCCAGAGATGACTACAATAAAATAATTTTACATTTGATCCTATTTAGTTGAGCTCGATTGCATCATTAGCCTATGGAAACACTCTCAAGTCTGTTTCCTGATTAGAACCAGTATTTGGTATCTTTGATGGATGTCTTAAGAAGGCTCCCATAGTGGGGAGCTAGCCCGTGACCTGCCATTCATTAGGCTGACAGCATATCCACTAATTTGTAGCAATCTCTATAAACTGTTTGCTTTTTTGCTGTGGTTGTTGCTTTGTTGTCGTTTTTGGCATTTACTATATAAAATATTTATCAACTGTTTTTTAACATGCAGTACCATTAGCCAAATACTTCAAAGATTTGACCCAAAACTGATATTGTACAGTATTAAATGTTATATATAGAGAATAACAGGTTACTGCCTGATCGTTTTGTAAAGTGTACATACATGGATTATGGAAATCTTGCATGATACTGTACACACATGCATGAAGGTTTTTTGCCCGGTTTTCCCAGAAGAGTCTTGTTCTGAGAAAACTGGGCATAATGCATGTGCATAAAGTGTCGTCCCAGATTAGCCTGTGCAGTCCGCACAGGCTAATCCAGAACGACACTTTTCGCCTAAATTGGATTTTTGCTAAGAAGAGACTTCATTTAAACGAAAAATGTTATAGTGGCGGAAAGTGTCGTCCCTGATTAGCCTGTGCAGACTGCACAGGCGAATCTGGGACGACACTTTACGCACATACATTATGCCCAGTTTTCTCAGAACAAGACTCATTTCAACTCTAATTACCCCTAGGTCTGGCATCTTGAAGTCTGCCAGGAGCGAGTCATCGTCAATATCCAGGTAGGCATCTTTCTCCTCGCGTTCGTCTGTCCGTCCAGTTGACTGCGACTCCAGAGACTCAACGCTTATCCTGTAATTTAATTATAAAGATATAAGCCTAGCTCTGTAAAAAGAGGGTTTGATGCATGTGTGTTAAAGTTGTCCCAGATTTGCATGTGCAGTCTGCACAGGCTTATCAGGGATGACACTTTCCACTTGAATGGATTTTTTCATTCAAAGGAAGTCTCTTCTAAACTAAAATTCTAATGGTAAGATTTAAAATTTTAAAAAATTCAAAACAGAAAGTGTCCTCCCTGATTAGCCTGTGTGGACTGCACAGGCTAATCTGGGATGACACTTTACAAACATGTGTTTTGACCCATTTTTTCAGAGCATGGCTAAATAAAAATTATATACATTAATTAATAAGGTTATTGCTATGAAGAAGGTCTAGTAAAAGCAAAAAAATTTACAATTTAAGTTATGTTATATTTTTTATTGTCTTGGAAATGGAATGCTTCAAATGATATCTTAGCTTTGGAGGATTTTTCATGTCAAAGTAAAGACAAAATTAGTAAGAAAGTACCACATTTAATATCAGAATTGTTTCTACAGTATGTTTAGAGTGATTAGACATGCCATGCTATATTGCATCCTAAAACTAACAAGAGATGTGTTTGTCAGAAACACAATACCCCCTACTACGCCGCTTTGAAAAAAAATATCTTTTTTTGATTATATCCTTTTAATAAATATTACTTCCCTTGTTAAAATGATATGTACCTGCTAAATGATATAAAATAGGAATTATCTCCCTTTAAAGCTTGTTACTTCCCTTAGATTTAGTTTTTTGACCTTTGACCTTGAAGGATGACCTTGACCTTTCACCACTTAAAATGTGCAGCTCCATGAGATACACATGCATGGCAAACATCAAGTTGCTATCTTCAATATTGAAAAAGTTATGGCAAATGTTAAAGTTTTCGGACGTACGCACAGACGGACTGACAGTTCAACTGCTATATGCCACCCTACCGGGGGCATACAAATACAAAAAATTAATGAGCTTTCCAAGACAAAATCTGTATTGGTGACTCCAGCAATGATGTTTTCACATATACTTTGCCCAACTGTTTTTAGTAAGGAGTGTATGCATGTAGTTGTTGTATCAATGTAGAATTATTCAATAACAAAATAGTAAAATACCCATCCATGAAATAAAAACCTTCATATTTTGGACAGAAAAATTTGGGCGGTTAATGCAACAGCTCTCTAGGAAAAGTATTGTCTACTTACTTCACAAAACTTTTTCATAATTCAGTTGTTTTTAACAGATCAAAGAACATACTCAGAACAAATTGTTTTAAACATCCTCATGTTTATTAAAAGAGTTCTTTCCCTTGCATCAGGTTAAAAATCAATTAAATATATCCATTTTAAGTTATTCACTTGCAAACAATAAAAGATACCAAGAAGTGGCCATAGCAAGAAAGCAGTTGATTTACCAAACATATTAGTTCATTTGAGATATTTCAGTTCTTCAACTACATTTATTCACAAATTGACATACAGCTGGAATAATATTCTAAAGTTATTTTAAACAGATCCTAAATAGCAAATCAGTCAAAAAACAAATCATGATTTCTACTTGTCGCCAAATAAGTGCATTTATGCATTGTTAATATTAAAAATTCTCTATACTTAACAGTAAACTATTTAGATTTTTGTTAAATTTATTTATTGACAGTTTCCATCGCCAGTACAATTATTGCAATCAGACAAAAATGTATGGTTTTAAAGAATAATTGGGAGCAAATGATGCCAATATACTCTTGTCTAATCCCATCAACATGGCGGGCTCAGTAAAAAAAAAAGACCGAAGGTCACACTCCACTTAATCAGGCCAGCACCCACCATGACTTCCCGTAGCCATTTGATCGGGACGGAGGCATTGCATGGAGAGAGGAGTCCGACAAGCTGAGCTGAACACGATCTCGGTCCGGACTGTCTGACAGACGTGAAAGGTTGATGGAGTTACGACTGTCGTCGAGTCTTCCTGTAATGATAAAGTAAGGAATTGAATTGAGCCTCTCTCTGTGAAAAGGGTGCTTAATGCATGTGGGTAAAGTGTTGTCCCAGGTGTGCCTGAACAGCCTCAATACATGTTATGCTATTTTGGGTTTAACCCTTTGCATGCTGGGAAATTTGTCGTCTGCTAAAATGTTGTCTGCTAAATTTCTAAAATTAGCATTTTCTTCGATTTTTTTCAAAGAATACTATCAGAATAGCAAACAGTTTGGATCCTGATGAGACGCCACGTTCTGATGAGACGCCTCATCTGGATCCAAACTGTTTGCACAGGCCTTCAAAATTCGGTTCCCGCACTGAAAGAGTTAAAAGAAGTCTCTTCTAAGCAAAAATCCTGTAAAGGCAGAAAGTATCATACCTGATTAGCCTGTGCAGACTGCAGACTGCACAGGCTAATCTGAAAGAAAACTTAACACACATGCATTGAGCCTCGTTTTCCCAGAGGAATAGTCATACTGAATTATGACTGACATCTAGTCTTCCTGCGACAGTAAAATTGAGATTTCCCTTAATAGTTTTTGCTAAACAGAAGTTAATGATTAAATTATTGACCCAATTTTGGTCACAGGATAGCATATCAGGACATCCAACATAACAAAAGTAAAGGTTCAAGCATAAAACAATGACCAAGTTCGATGAAATACTATGTGATTTTTCTTAAAATATCAATGCTTTTCTGAATAATATACTGCAAAGGACACAAATCAAACAAAGTAGAATATTTTATTATATTTTTTCCTCAAAACTTGCGCACTGCCAAAACTTCCCCTTATGTGAGCAACACTAAACAAATCCAAGGCCAGGATTCGTATTCCAGAAAAATCTTAAGTCATTTCTTAAATATTTTCACTTAAGTTAAAAATTACAGTGTTTTGTATTTCTTTACTAAATAAGGAAACACATGTTTTTTCGGTATTACTCAAATAACATTGGCATAATGATGTTATTTGAATGTAAATATTGATGCCAATCTATTGCAATATGAAATGAAACACTTAAGAAAATTTCCTAATTTTAGGACAAGAATAAAATTTAACTTAAGATGCTTCTGGAATACAACCCCAGGAGGATTGTACTGGCATTTTCAAAGTAATGAGAACCACTCTGGGAAAACAAGGCTTAACCCTTTGCATGCTGGGAAATTTGTCGTCTGCTAAAATGTCTTCTGCTGAATTTCTCAAATTAGCATTTTCTTAGATTTTTTTCATAGAACACTATCAGAATAGCAAACAGTTTGGATCCTGATGAGACGCCACGTTCTGTGGCGTCTCATCTGGATCCAAACTGTTTGCAAAGGCCTTCAAAATTCGGTTCCAGCACTGAAAGGCTTAATGTTGTTCCTGCAGGCTTATCATGGAAATACTATATCCAAAAACATAAAGCCTACTTTTCCGAGATTGCGGCTCAAATACAAGCCCTGAATTATGTTTACCTGGCTGCCCAACAAAGATGAAAGGCATATCAAGTAACCTATGCCAGGCAGTCTTAATGTTAAGCCATAAGAGGACTAACTATTGGTCAAATTATGTGAGTTGAGACACACTTTTTTAACCCATTTATGCCTAGCGTCCTGTATAAAGGACATTGCAAACAGCGTAGACCCAGATGAGACGCCGCATAATGCGGCGTCTCATCTGGGTCTACACTGTTTGCTTAAACAAAATTCTGTTAGAAATATTCTAAAAATAGAAATAAATATACCAGACATCCCTAATTTTGGAAATAAATTGATCCAATTTAGAAGGATGGGAGAGTCCACTAGGCATAAATGGGTTAAAACTCACTACTCAGATACTGAGATAGTGATAAACTAAACAAGGCTATTGTCAAGCAATATGGTCCCCTACTGGCTCCACCATTGTCAGATATTCCACCATTTTAAGATTTTTTTATTTTTTTTGGTTGACATAGCAACCACAATTTTTGACATAGGAACAAATTGAAATGACGTGAATAATGTCCATATTGCCATCAATCCATGTTGCAAGTTTCATGAAAACATATGAAGAACTTTTTAAGTTATCGCAGGATCCAGAAAAATGTGACGGACAGACAGACAGACTGACTGACTGACACACAGAGCGCAAACCATAAGTCCCCTCCGGTTTCACCAGTAGGGGACAATAAAACACACCAAATTAACAGTTCCATTTTTTTTTTGCTTAAAGGAATAATTCTCTGTAAATACCCTCATAATGTTAAAATTTAGTCTTTTTTTTAAAGAAAGCTGTTGTTATAAGAACACTTATTGCATGTCATAAATTGTATAGAATGTTGATTCTGGTAGTTCTAAGATCACTATGCAACAAAGAACTTTTTTGAAAACATTTGAAAACTCATTCCTTGCATTTGTCTACGTTTTTCCTGTGTTTTTTTTTGCTTATCTAACAGGTTTGTGAATCATGAGTAAATTTGATAAGCAGCACAGTTAAAAGAACACGAAAATAAAATCCCCAAACTTAAAAGTTTCCAAACACCCTGAAATTTCATGTCTAAGAAATATTTAAACATTCTTATCAGATTGGTGCAAGTCACAAACGAAACACTGGAACCATTTGTTTGATAATTTAATCAGTGCTTTTATCGTTTTTTATAATCTGCATGCTATTTCTGGAATAGTTCAACTAAAAAGAAACTGATTGAAGTGCAGTGTTTCTCTCAGAAAATGAAGTCAATAAATGTATAGAAAACAAGTATGTAATTACTGGTGAAAAATGATAAGTCTATGTACGAAATTAAAAGATTAATAATCATTATGAAAATAAGAAAATACCATGATCTAATATATAGATCACGTTTTATTTAAAACAAATGCTTATAAATCTTAAATTCTGAAAATGCGCATTGCTGAAACTAGACAAAAATGAATGAAATGAATGATGTTCACAGATAATTGTCGGCACTTTTATTATAAAGGAAACAGCTGCTTCCTAAACAAATATTGGTTGTTGAGGTGTAGTGGTTATGGTGTCTGCCTAGCAACCCTGGAGGTCATGAGTTTGATCCCCAATGTCAAAGTATTCTTTACATCTTCTTTCAAGACACCAATTACTGGTTCTACCCAGGAAATGAACTAGAGAGCGTCTCAATAAGCCTTAGACTTTCCAAGCAATACATCTTAAAACAAGAGCACCGCCTTGCGGGTGCAGACCGCTCATCTATTTTCTTTTTAAAGGTGAAGGGACTCTCATTTTCAATCACAAAGGAGGGAGGAGTGGAGTGAAGAGGGGTGTATAGTGTGGGGTTGTGGACATTTATTACATTATCTTCCAAAAAAGCGAAAAAAAAAAAAAAAAAAAAAAAAAATCGGGGGGGGGGGGGGGGGGTATAGTGTGAGGGTGTGGTGATAATTTGTGAGATGATCTTAAAAAAAAAAAAAAAAAAAAAAAAAAAAATCAAAAAAAAAATTTGGGGGGGGGGGGGTGGGGGGGTGGGGTGGGGGTATAGTGTGAGGGTGTGGTGGTCATTTGTGAGATGATCTTATAAAAAAAAAAAAAAAAAAAAAAAATTAGGGGGGGGGGGGGGGGGGGGGGGGGGGGAGGGGGGGGGAGGGCACGGGGGATGGTTTGGGTGAAGTCTATTGTGGTATGTCAGGTAAGAGTAGTTTCATCAAAGTATCAATCAAATCTAATCATAAATAAAGAAGTTATGGCAATTTTAGCAAAATTTAATAATTTGACCTTGAGAGTCAAGGTCATTCAAAGGTCAAAGTAAAATTCAAGTTGCCAGGTACAGTAACCTCATGATAGCATGTAAGTATTTGAAGTTTGAAAGCAATAGCCTTGATACTTCGAGTGGATCGAAACACAAAATTTAACCATATATTAAAAGTTACTAAGTCAAAAAAGGGCCATAATTCCGTAACAATGACAACCAGAGTTATGCAACTTGTCCTTTTACTGTACCCTTATGATAGTTTGTGAGTGTTCCAAGTATGAAAGCAATATCTATGATACTTTAGGGGTAAAGTGACCAAAACATAAATCTTAACCAAATTTTCAATTTTCTAAGTATAAAGGGCCCATAATTCCGTCCAAATGCCAGTCAGAGTTACATAACTTTGCCTGCACCGTCCCCTTATGATAGTTCATAAATCTTGCAAGTATGAAAGCAATAGCTTTGATACTGTAGGAATAAAGTGGACCTAAACACAAAACTTAATCAAATTTTCAATTTTCTAAGTATAAAAAGGGCACATAATTCTGTCAAAATGCCAGTCAGAGTTACATTACTTTGCCTGCACAGTCCCCTTATGATAGTTAGTAAGTGTTGCAAGTATGAAAGCAATAGCTTTGATGCTTAAGGAATAAAATGGACCTAAACACAAAACTTAACCAAAATTGTCAATTTTCTAAGTATAAAAAGGGCACATAATTCTGTCAAAATGCATGCCAGAGTTATCTAACTTTGCCTGCCCAGTCCCCTCATGATAGTAAGTAAGTGTACCAAGTTTGAATGCAATAGCATTGATACTTACTGAGAAAAGTGGAACTAAACGCAAAACTTAACCAAAATTTGCAATTTTTTAAGTACAAAAAGGGCACATAATTCTGTCAAAATGCACGCCAGAGTTATCTAACTTTGCCTGCCTAGTCCCCTCATGATAGTAAGTAAGTGTACCAAGTTTGAATGCAATAGCATTGATACTTTCTGAGAAAAGTGGACCTAAACGCAAAACTTAACCGGACGCCGACGCCAACGCCAACGCCAACGCCAACGCCAACGCCGACGCCAAGGTGATGACAATAGCTCATAATTTTTTTTCAAAAAATAGATGAGCTAAAAATATGTATAAACAAACAAATATTGGCAATAGTGATTCTTATCGTAATTAAAACCGCAATAAAAACTTCCAACTAATTACTTATGGATACAGTTTTGATACAATTTAACTCACAATCAAACCTCCAACAAAATACATATGGATATAGTTTTCAATGGAAGTTGTAATTCTCATTGTTATTTAACTAACAATCAAAGCCTATGGAAACAGTTTTGAATGGAAGTTTGAAATTCTCAGTGCAATCAAACCTCCAACAAATTACCTATGGATGCAGTTTTGAAAGGCAGTTTGTCATAGTTGTCTCCTATGAAGCCCACATCTCCAAATATGGCCCCGTCATAGCCAATGTGACCTGTGTGGCGCAGATCATTCTGTGGTCGACTGATCATGTCCGGTCGGATCTTTTTACTTCCCGAACGCTTTGAGTCTAAAATGTAAAGTGCATTGTCATGGTTTGAGACTTAAATGAAAAGTCCATTATCACAGTTTGAGTCTGAGATAATAATTCAATTATCAGAAATATTAAGTTCATTATCACAGCTTAAGTTTGAAATGAAAGTCCATTATAAGAAATTGATTTTGAAATGAAAAGTAGATATTCTAAGTTGGAGTCTGCTATTTTAAGTTCATTATCAAGTTTGAAATGTTAAGTCAATAGTCCCAGTAATAGTCTAAAATGATAAGTCAATGATTGCAGTTTGAGCCCTGAAATGTTAAAGCAATCATTGCAGTTTGAGCCTGAAGTGTTAAAGCAATCATTGCAGTTTGAGCCCTGAAATGCTCAGTCAATGATTGCAGTTTGAGCCCTGAAATGCTAAGTCGATCATTGCAGATTGAGCCCTGAAATGCTAAGTCAATAATTGCAGTTTGAGCCCTGAAATGCTAAGTCAATTGTTGCAGTTTGAGACCTGAAATGCCAAGTCAATCATTGCAGTTTGAGCCCTGAAATTATAAGTCAATCATTGCAGTTTGAGTCTGAAATTAAATTATTAATCATCCTGGTTGTGGCAGTTGTGGAGACTGTATGGCAAAATACATTTAAAAGGTTGCTTAAATGGTGCATTCAGTATGAAACTCAAAGTTGTTACAAGAATTCAGGAATTGCAGAAGCTCAAATTGGGAAAAGACTATCGGTTTTGAAAAACAAATATTGCAACACATTTAGTACAGGGAAACAAAAATCAGGGTGTAAAGTTAATAGTGATTAACAGAAATCAATTTTAAATGACCAACACTCCATGACATGTATAAGGACAACACAGACATTTACCCAGCACAGTTAGATAGAGGATATTAATTGCAATGAATGAATCTTGCACTTAGAGATTTTAAAAACAACATGACTTTTTTATTTTATTTTGCCCAATCAAAATACTGCAGATGACAATGATTTCTTTATTGACATCACTTTATGAAGAAAGGAGAAACTAAACAGGAAGCCACTCCTTGGCAATCAGGAAACATCACAAGTGATTTCAAGAGTACTGCAGGTCTAATCATCGGGACTTCAATGCATCCCACAAAAGATCAACTGCCAGCGGCCGTGTGCACAACTATCTTGTCCGTTCATCAGTTCAAAGATGGAGATAATAGATACAGAGTGCATACTGGCTTACTTGTATCATAAAACCAATCACTATGCAGCAAAATTGTATTTGAAACAAAGCCACACTAGGTATATATAAGCAGTGCATCCGGAAAACTGGGCAAAATGCATGGGCATAAATTGTGGTCTCAGATTAGTTTATGCAGTCTTCAAAAGTAAATAAGGGACACAACCCTTATTGTCTAGACTGGATCCTAATGTAGAAAAGACTTCCTTTAAACAAAAAATTCCATTAAAGTAGAACTTGTCATCCCTGATTAGCTGATTAGACTTCACTTGCTGATCTTAGACGATATACCCACCTGCATTAAGACCGGTATTTCATGAGCACTACGTATATGTTTACAGTTTAAATACTTACAAGCCCTATAATTATAAATTAAGAGCTTTATCTTAATTTTCTGCCCATACATGATGTTCACCTTATCTAAAGACAGCCATTTAAAGACAGCCATCTAAAGACAACCGTCTAAAGTCAGCAATCTAAAGACATGTAGCCATCTGAAGACAGTCATCTGAAGACAGCCATCTAAAGACAGCCATCTAAAGACAACCGTCTAAAGTCAGCAATCTAAAGACATGTAGCCATCTGAAGACAGCCTTCTAAAGACAACCGTCTATAGTCAGCAATCTAAAGACATGTAGCCATCTAAAGACAGCCATCTAAAGACAACCGTCTAAAGTCAGCAATCTAAAGACTTGTAGCCATCTAAAGACAGCCATCTAAAGACAACCATGTAAAGTCAGCAATCTAAAGACATGTAGCCATCTGAAGACAGCCATCTAAAGACAACCATCTAAAGTCAGCAATCTAAAGACATGTAGCCATCTAAAGACAGCCATATAAAGACAACCGTCTAAAGTCAGCAATCTAAAGACATGTAGCCATCTGAAGACAGCCATCTAAAGACAACCGACTAAAGTCAGCAATCTAAAGACATGTAGCCATCTTAAGACAGCCATCTAAAGACAACCGTCTAAAGTCAGCAATCTAAAGACATGTAGCCATCTGAAGACAACCATCTAATCGTCACTAGCTTTCTAATTTGATCCCCTCTGAGAGCTTTCTACTAACATATTAACGTTGTTCTGTGAACACTGGGCTTTATGGATGTGCATTAAGTGTCTTCCCAGATTAGCCTGTGAAGACCTCACAGGCTAAGCAGGGACAACTCTTTCTGCTTCAAAGGAATAATTTGTTTATTACTGGTATCAGCAGTCTCTTTTAAACAAAAAGCCTGTGTAAGCAGTAAGTTTCATCCCTGATTACCCTGTGCGCAGAGGCTTTTCTGGGCGGACACTTTACAAAATTTGTGTCTTGTTCTGTGAAAGCTGGTCATAATGCATGTGCGTAAAGTGTCGTCCCAGATTAGCCTGTGCAGTTCGCACAGGCTAATCAGGGACAACACTTTCCGCTTTTATGGTATTTTTAGTTTCAAGGAAGTCCCTCCTTACCGAAAATCAAGTTTATGCGGAAAGTGTCATCCCTGATTAGCCTGTGTGGACTGCACAGGCTAATCTGGGACGACACTTTACGCACATGCATTATGACCAGCTTTCACAGAACAAGACACATATTCATTAAGCCCAATTTTCCCTGGGGGATGCTCAATTATGCTTTCTATTCAATCGAGCCAAAACCAGGTATTATGTTTAAACAAAAACTAACCAACAAAAATTAAAAAAACACTTTTAACACCCACCTTTCCTCATGATTGTTTTCTTTGGCGTGGTGCTGTCTGGGCTACTCTTGGGCTCAATGAAGGGGACAGTGTTACAGGGGTCGAAGTAGCCGGTCTTGCCACTGGCCAGGGCTCCCTTCCATAGACCTGCCACTGGTGGCTTCACTGGACTGGAACAGGCAACAATGGAGATATTATTAACAAGACGTTGCCAAGCAATATTGTCCCCTACAGGTGAAACTTCACCATTGTCAGATTATTTTTTTATATTTGTTGCCATAGCAACCATAATTCTTGACGTAGGAAGGAAATGAAATGACGTACATAATCTCCATATTGCCATCTATCCATGTTTCAAGTTTATGAAAAAATATGAAGAACTTTTAAAGTTATCACAGGATCCGGAAAAGTGTGACAGACAGACAGACTGACTGACTTGACTGAGAGACTGACAGATGGAGTGCAAACCATAAGTCCCTCCGGTTTCACCGGTAGGGGACAATAACCCTTTACCACTAAGATATGTATTTTTACGCATTTGTAGTGCCTCAGAAAATTAAATTTTTTAAAGGCTTTTCTAACTAGATCCAAGTTTTAAAGGTTTCAGTTTCAACTCTTAGATACTGATGAGCAGCAAACAACATAAAACCTGAACAGACTGCAAGTTACTCTCAGGCTGTTCTGGTTTTGTGCTGTTTGCACATAGCCACTTTCACTTTGCTTCTGAGTGGGAAAGGGTTCACAATGAATACTCTAAGTTTTCTGACACTTTTCAATCTTGTGACTACCCCTTTTTTAGCCAAAATACTATTTTTGGTGACTCTAATTGTTAAGACATACGGGTTTTGGTCCAAAATGTATTAATCTATTTTTTTTGGCAGTTTTTTTTACATTCTATTTTACCAGAATTCTGCCCTGTTGCGCTTATCATGTGGCACTTTGATCATGCGTTTTTACAACTTAAGTTGTAAATGGAATAAAAGCTGCGCCATGAGCGCATGATACGCCCGTCGTTCGCCAATGAAGTAGTAAGGTAATAAATAACCCTTTGAATCATTTTTTTACTTCAGTTTATTTGTATTTGAATACATGGTTTATTTTATAAGTACATGAGCATGGAAATCACGAAATTTTGACGAACAAAGTCCCATAACTCTGGAACGACAATTCAGAATTCCGTCAAAAACGAAAGGGGATCAGGGTTTATCAATATTAAGATTGTGTTGAAATTTGAAAAAAATCCATCGAAGGATATTTGAGCTACAGTAGGACATTCAATGAAATCACGAAATTTTGACGAACAAAGTCCCATAACTCTGGAACGACAATTCAGAATTCCGTCAAAAACGAAAGGGGATCAGGGTTTATCAATATTAAGATTGTGTTAAAATTTGAAGAAAATCTGTCAAAGGATATTTGACGTAGCGTACGACATTAACAGACGGACGGACGGACGGACGGACGGACAGACGGACGCGGGGTATACCATAATACGTCCCGTCATAGACGGGCAAATAAAAAATCCATCGGGGGATATTTGAGCTACGGTAGGATACATGAACAACAATAACATTTAAGGTCACAGTGACCTTGACCTTAGAATGAATGACCTTGAAATGACCAGTGGTCATCTAAGTGTGCTTGCAAACCTTCATGTCAAGTTTGAAGACTCTATGTCCAAGCATACCAAAGTTATAACAATTTTAACATTTTAACATTTAAGGTCACAGTGACCTTGACCTTCAAATGAATGACATTGAAATGACCAGTGGTCATCTTCTAGTACTGGCCAATCTTTATTTCAAGTTTGAAGACTCTAGGTACAAGCATACCAAAGTTATAACATGAAATAAGAACTTTAACATTTTTACATTCAAGGTCACAGTGACCTTGACCTTCAAATGAATGACCTTGAAATGTCCAGGGGTTACTTACTAGTTCTGGCCAACCTTCATGTCAAGTTTCAAGACTCTAGGTCCAAGCATACCAAAGTTATAACAACTTTAACATTTTTACATTCAAGGTCACAGTGACCTTGACCTTCAAATGAATGACCTTGAAATGTCCAGTGGTTACTTACTAGTTCTGGCCAACCTTCATGTCAAGTTTCAAGACTCTAGGTCCAAGCATACCAAAGTTATAACAACTTTAACATTTTTATATAGCTACAGTAGGACATTCAATGAAATCACGAAATTTTGACGAACAAAGTCCCATAACTCTGGAACGACAATTCAGAATTCCGTCAAAAACGAAAGGGGATCAGGGTTTATCAATATTAAGATTGTGTTAAAATTTGAAGAAAATCTGTCAAAGGATATTTGACGTAGCGTACGACATTAACAGACGGACGGACGGACGGACGGACGGACAGACGGACGGACAGACGGACGGACAGACGGACGGACAGACGGACGCGGGGTATACCATAATACGTCCCGTCATAGACGGGCGTATAATAAAAACTGAGTCCATGATAACAAATTTTCATTGTCCAATTGTATAAGAACTTTTAAATCCAGGAGCACATAAACATTTCTATAGGTGAAGAATAATTAATAATTACCTGCTTCATATATTCAGCTTATCTGAGATAATATAATTTTAAGCAACTTGACAAACAAAGAGCAAAAGACATCAATAGTATAAAATGGCAATCAATGAATCATTTTCCTTGATGAAGTATAACTTCTATTCAAGGCATTGTATAGTCAAGATTACCACTGAGGACAAACCATTTGAAATGTCATCTGTTACCTCTCAGTACAAACCTATTTTAAACTCATTTTCAAGAAATTATCGATTTCTTGCATGGACCTGTAGGTACATTTTAATTCATCATGTAAATGGTAAATTGTGGGTGAAGTGTGAAACTAACGTATATTACACAGAAATGGTTATGAAGATACGGCAGTTTGGATACTCTCCCAATAGATTAATGTTAATCTAAAACATATGCATGCACAGTGTATTTATTGATTGATATTATATTAAGGCTCCAAAGAACAGCAAAAAACATGCTCATTGTGTGTGCGCTATTTGTCTATATTGATTGAGGAGGTAAAAGGAGTGGTGTGGAGTGTTTCGTCTTTTTATCAAACGTAAAACATGAATATTTGATCACGACCTCATGCGCAATGCAGGTTGGCTAATCTCCATGTATTATGTAAAGAAAGAGACTTGTTGTGTACACATACAGCAGAATGAGTCACTCTTCATTGACTGTGCATGCACGTTCCAGACGCAGCAGTAGTGGCAGAGACCAATTATAAAATCTTCTAGCTGTGTGATAAAGGTTGAATTAATGCATAAATAGATCATCACCCTTGGAGGGCAGTTTCTTTTGAGAACAAGAGCACAGCATAAGGGTGCCAGCACGGCTTCCAGTGCAGTTTTGAATAAATGAAAGCTTGTCAGATTTTGTTTTTTTGTTTTTTTAGAGGTCACAGTGACCATGACCTTTGACCTAGTGACCCATAAATGGGTGTGGCATGTAGAACTAATAAAGGTGCAGCTACATATTAAGTTTCGAAGTTGTAGGTTGAAGCACCTTGATTTTAGAGCCAATGTTCAAAACCTTAACAAAATGTTAAGGTTTTAGCACGACGCTGACGGCGGACGACGAGCTGGCTATGACAATACCTCGAAAACAGCCGAGCTAAAAATTATGAATTGTGATATAATTATATAATATTGTTATAGTAATTGTTATGGCATTGAATATGTCCCTTATAGCTGTGCAATTTCTGAACACCTATCCCTTAACCCTTTGCATGCTGGGAAATTTGTCGTCTGCTAAAATGTCATCTGCTGAATTTCTAAAATTGGCATTTTCTTCGATTTTTTTCAAAGAACACTATCAGAATAGCAAACAGTTTGGATCCTGATGAGACGCAACGTTCTGTGGCGTCTCATCTGGATCCAAACTGTTTGCAAAGGCCTTCAAAATCCGGTTCCCGCACTGTAAGGGTTAACCCATTTATGCCTAGCATCTAGAAAAAAGGACTTGGCAAACAGCGTAGAGCCAGAGGAGACGCCGCATGATGTGACCTCATCAGGGTCTGTGCTGTTTGCTTAAAGAAATTTCTGTAAGAAATATTCTAAATATAGAATGAAATATACTAGACATCCCTAATTTTGGAAATAAATTGGTCAAATTTAGAAGGATGGGAGAGTCCACTAGGCATAAATGGGTTAATTATCATGCAACAGATTAGTGTGCTACCACTTAAAGAAGCATTTTTGAAAATCAGTCGTCATGGTTTGTATAAATATTCAGGAAAAACACGATGCAATCCATTATTGCTGATGCCTCTTGTGGACTCCTTGTTAGTATTCAACATTAGTATTTCAATTTAGTGGCCCATTTGAATAAGTCTTAGAAAATAATGTAGGTCAAAATAAGGTCTCGGGATGTGAGTGTTTGATTGAAGTATCAAGCCTTTTAGTAAGTAGTCTTGATGTTAATGGAACAGTCATTTTGGGGATAACCAAGAATGATGGCCATCTTCATAAGATCAATTTTAAAGTTCAATGTACCAGCAATTCATTGTGGGGGTAACAAATTGTCCTCCTAGTGACTCAGAAATCACTTCAGGCTATGAATTGCAGCAGTACAGGACCATGGAAGTCAGTCCAAGGGATCGCATTTCACTCTCCCATCATTTCAACCACCTCAACAATGGGCAGGTTACACTAAACAGTGCCAGATTACACACCACTAGGACTTCACTGGGATAGGTTGCACTCCGCTAAGACAAGTACAATTTGTAAACATTGGGGGTATGTCACTCACGGAACAAAAAATGTCCCTTTTGTTTCATAACACTTCCGAAAAGGGGTGGCAAATTTGTTTGTCACAAGGGATTGTGTGATAAAAATGCATTAAGGCAGCTTTCCTATTTATAAGAGTACAGCATTATTATTAAGTTTGTTTGACAATGAGATTGTTGTATAGTATTGCTAAACAATTAGATATAGGACACCACAAAATCACGCTGGATGAAGGTTTCACTGTTGTTACAGTGCATTGTATTAATGGTCTGATAAATTTTAAATGAATACTTTTTTCAAAATTGAACATCACGCTAGAAGAAAAACATACTTAAGTTTTATTTGTAGATGAACATGTGATGCACACAAAACAATACTGGTTAAAGATTATTGTCCTTTTTTTTCTCAACAAACTTTTTTTGCAGATAATTTTGTCACAAACTCTTAACAAGACATTACTTGCCATGTGGACACAATCAGAATCTAATTGTACAACATTTCCAAAATCATTTAACAAGAATTTAAAACATCAAGCATATGACCAATGGTGTTTCCTTATTTATAACATAAATCTTCAGTTGACTCTTTCCCACTCCAAAGCAAAGTGAAACAAGATATGTGTTTGTCAGAAACACTATGTCCCCTTTTGCGCCGCTTTGAAGCTATATATTTGACCTTTGACCTTGAAGGATGACCTTGACCTTTCACCACTCAAAATGTGCAGCTCCATGAGATACACATGCATGCCAAATATGAAGTTGCTATCTTCAATATTGCAAAAAGTATTCCAAAATGTTAAAATTGGAGCAAATACACAAACAAACAAACCAATAGACAGGGCAAAAACAATATGTCCCCCACTATAGTGATGGGGGACATAAAAAGGCTATGTGCAAATAGCATAAAACCAGAACAGCCTGCGAGCAACTCGCAATCTGTTCAGGTTTTATGCTGTTTGCTGCTCATCAGTATCTTTGGAATTGAAGCCTTAAAAACTTGAATCTAGTAAGAAAGGTCTTATATTAAATATAACTTTCTAAGGGACTACACATGCGTGAAGATATGTATCCAAGTGGTAAAGAGTTAAGAGGGAGTCAGTAGCCACTGACTCTTTCTGACATCTTACCTCTTTACTTTAGTTGATAGGACATAATTAGTTATGATGATGTCTTCTATTTGTATGTTTGAACAAATTAATGTTATGTAACCATAACATGGATAATATAATGAACCTGGACGTTGTTTTCCCTTAAACAAATACATTCCAGCCAAACTGAACATCAAATCATAGCATGACCATGATCTTTGATATACATCACTGAATCCTTAATGAGTAAACTGCCTTTATAGTGTGACAGCTACAAGCTTATTGTGTCAAACATATTAAAATGTTAATCAATTCTAAACAGCGACGTTTTCTTATTAAAAAAGTACCAATGAAAGGCACTTAACCTAAAATACAGGAACATTTTTGGAATTCCGAGTCCCAGGAAGAAAATCCCAAAACAAAGGAAAGTTGTGTTTGTGTTTTTTCCTGTGCAGTCTTCAAAGGCTAATCAGGGATAACACTTTCCTGTTAGGGTGAATTTTTCCTTTGAAGGTAGTCTTTTCTAAACACAAATCCAGTTTAGATGGAAGGTGTCATCCCTAATTAGCCTGTGGGGACAGCACAGGCTAATCTGAGACAATGCACATGCATTAAGCCCATTTTCCCAGAAGAAGGCTAAAAAATCAAGATGTTCTCTGGATTGTGAATAAAATTCGTTATACTCACGTTTTATCAAGCACTGTTATAACGTCATAGGCTTTGTAGTAGATGTAGTCCTTTGGAACTGTGACTTCAGGGAAATCTTTGATGGCTTTAACTTGCGTTGGTCGCATCTGGAAAAAAGATATATGATTGTAATGCATCATTCTTAGAAACAATACTACAAAGAAATTGTCAAATATATTTTTTCACTACTAAACAGTATGTGTAAGGCAAGGCATGATTTTGTATGAACAAATATCTAATCTAATTTGTCATGCATTTGTCACATCTGGAAATAAACAGTAAACAGTTTGTCAAATTTCTGTATAATAATCTAAGAAGTAAACAGTATAAACGATTGTCAAATTTCTGTATAATCATCTGGTCACATCTGGAACTGAAAAGTGACGACATAATAAACAACAAGGGACAAAATTGTCACAAAACCAGGTTTTCATTGTGAAAAAAAAATCTGATAAAGGGAGAAAACTCAAACTGAACTTTTGAAACAAAATTAACCCCCTTTGTAAGTTTGTTTTTTAAAAAAATCTATTTTTAGTCGTGGCGACCATGACATTGGAGATATTGACGTGATTCTTTCGTGCGACACACCGTCCCATGATGGTGAACAAATGTGCCAAATGATTTTAAAATCTCACAATGAATGACATAGTTATGGCCAGGACAAGCTCATTTATGGCCATTTTTGACCTTTGAACTCAAAGTGTGACCTTGACCTTGGAGATATCGACGTAATTATTTCGCGCGACACACCGTCCAATGATGGTGAACAAATGTGCCAAATGATTTTAAAATCTGACAATGAACGACATAGTAATGGCCCGGACAAGCTTGTTCCGCCCGCCCGCCAGCCCGCCCGCATTCGCCAATCTAATAACCAGTTTTTTCCTTCGGAAAACCTAGTTAATAAATATCTTTAAGATGCAATCAATCACACTGAGGTCACATCTGTAAAACAACCATCTGTAAAAGTAATTGCCATTTAGTGCAATCAGTTTATTGATCAGTAAATGCTGGTGAAGGATTGAGATAGCCCTTCAAGGCTTTATATTTAAGTGACAAGCACCTGAAGGACACGCATGGATTTTCAAATTTATGGCCTCATTAGTCCTTGGTCAATCAAACATGGACAAAAACACTTTGGTCAAAATAAGCAATTGACACAATTTTTTAGCAAAGTCCGCACAGGCTAATCAGGGAGTACACTTTCCGCTTTTATTGTATTTTTCGTTTAAAGGAAGACCTTTCTTGACAAAAATCCAGTTTAGCTGGTAAATTTCATCCCAGATTAGCCAGTGCACACTGCACAGGCTAATCTGGGATGATACTTTACGCACATGCATTAAACCTTTTTTCACAGAGCGAGGCTCATTTTATTAAGGCTTGTTTGCCAGAAAAAACTGTTATCTAGTGAAGAAATATTCAGATGACGCACACCGCAGTTTCACACTCAACCCTTAACCCTTTCCCACTCAGAAGGCAAAGGGAAAATGGTTATATGCAAACAGCATAAAACCAGAACAGCCTGCGAGTAACTCCCAGTTTTTTCAGGTTTTATGCAGTTTGCTGCTCATCAGTATCTATGGGTTGGAAATGAAGCCTTTAAAATTTGAATATAGTAAGAAAGGTCTTTAATTAAATTTAACTTTCTGATGGACTACAATTGTGCGAAAATACCTGAAAATACATGAAAATATGTATCTAAGTGGTACAGGTTTAATTTGAAATGTTAAGGTAACAATGTAACCATAGGCAATAGGTTTTTCAAGTGCTGGCAATAAATGCATGGCTTTACAAACAACACATCACAGGTGTGACACAAGCATACCTTTGATAGAAAATAAATCTACAATGAAAGCTCTGTGCTCATACATAGAAATATGTGGAAAGAAATAAACAGTGCATGCGTCACTTACAGCATATTATTTATTTCATTATATAAAAGGTAAGGGACATAAACCTTTAAGCATGATCTTTTAAATATTGTGAATTCCACCTTTGATAAGGCAATTTGCACTTTTTAGTTTTATCATACGTTAGTACCATACTTACCTTTTAAAGTTAGGTATAATAATTTCATGCTGACATTGTAAACCCAGGATACACCACACCAAATGACCTCTACCATTAAAGATTGAAGACAGTTTCCAATGATCACACACTTGGTATGAAATATCTATTTCGTTTTACTGATTGCTGAGGGCTAAGATAAACTCATTTTTTGCCAAATTAAAACTCTCACCAGCTGACAACTAGATTTTCACCATGTTTACCCAAGCTTCTTAGTTCCACTACACTATTCACCAACCCTTAACCATGTTTACCCTGCAGGTACCATATATTCCCAACTTAACCCTCTTCGTAACAATGCCAGCCCACCCATCTCAAATTCCTGGTACCCCTTTAGTATAAATATATCATAATACAAATATAACCCCCAGCAGAATCAATGCTTTCATATTACTTCAAAACATTCAAGTGCACAAATCCTTGCCCAAAACCTGATTTATCATATTGGCTTATCACAGAAAGTAACATTTGCAGAAGCTATTAACACTGGCAACTGCTAAATAAGTGTTCTTTATACTGGTTTTACATGTAAAAAAAAACTATAAAAAGTGGACTTCTATAGGAACATCCCATCCCATACCAGAATGTCACCCACCAACACCCACTTTTGGAAAATGGGAGGCATTTATCAGGTAAAATACGGTATCAGACCTAATTGAAATCTAAGGATATGGGAGGACACCATGAGGTCAGTGTCCTCAAATGTTTACCCCTAGCCTCATATCCAATTATTTAATTACCCTGCTTATCATTTAGAAGTGTCCCCATACTAGATTTGTAGCTTGACACTACTCTCATGAAATGTCAGTGCTCTGTTAACCCTTAAAGCGCTGGAGCTGAATTTTAAAGGCCTTTGCAAACAGTTTGGATCCAGATGAGACGCCACAGAACGTGGCGTCTCATCTGGATCCAAACTGTTTGCTATTCTGATAGTATTCTTTGAAAAAAAATCAAAGAAAATGCTAATTTTAGAAATTCAGCAGACGACATTTTAGCAGACGACAAATTACCCAGCATGCAAAGGGTTAAGGACATCATGAATACCTCACAAACTGTATACAGGGATTTCAATTGATTTTGAAAACCAGGAGTCAAATGACTGCATTCTTGCAATCGACAGGGGTTAATAGAATTGTTCAGGGGTCAAAGTACTGAAATGACAGTTATTTTCTTTCTGCATATTTGTTAACTGCTTTGAACATGTTTCTTTGTATAAATTTTACTGAAATACTATGCGAAAAAAACACAATTTTAATGATATACAAAATATGATAGAGTTAGCTTCCTGATAATATTTCCATTGAAATTTTGCAAGGTTGATAAATTGAAGGAGTCAAAAGCAAGAAAATATCATTCTGCTGGCATCAATAACCCTTTCAGTGCGGGAACCGAATTTTGAAGGCCTTTGCAAACAGTTTGGATCCAGATGAACGTGGCGTCTCATCAGGATCCAAACTGTTTGCTATTCTGATAGTATTCTTTGTAAAAAAATCGAAGGAAATGCTAATTTTAGAAATTCTGCAGACGACATTTTAGCAGACGAAAAATTTCCCAGCATGCAAAGGGATAAGCAGGATTCTGCTTGATAATTATCACATCCCTGCTTTAGGCATTGAATCACATAGACACTTCATAAAATGAGAAAAATCAACAAGCACTCAGGACAGAAAAGCACCTAAAGCTTCTATTAAAGTACCTTTGAATAATTTGGCCTGGTTCTGATAAAATATGGCTGAACCCTTTTTGTGCCTAGTGGACTCTTCCATCCTTCTAAGTTGGATCAATTAATTATAAAATTATGGATGTCTAGTATATTTATTTCTTTATTAAGAAAATTTCTTACAAAAATTCCTTTAAGCAAACAGCGCAGACCCTGATGAGACGCCGCATCATGCAGTGTCTCATCTGGGTCTTCGCTGTTGCCAAGGCCTTTTTTCTAGACGCTAGGCATAAATGGTATAATTCAATTGCAGAAAGTGTTGTCCCAGATAAGCCTGTGCACAGAGTGAACCCCAACAGCGGATTTTCGTTGAAAAGAGAACACATTCAAACTACAAATTCCATATAACTGTACAATGTTGTCCCAAATTACCTTGTCAGTGGACTGCACAACTTGGCCGCTGCTTTATGCACTTGCATTTAGCTCAGATTTCCCAGAGTTTGGCTAAATTAATTGAGTCTCGTTCTGAGATAACTGGGCATAATGCATGTGAGTAAAGTGTCGTCCCAGATTAGCCTGTGCAGTCCACACAGGCTAATCAGGGACTACACTTTCTGTCTAAATTGGATTTTTGCTAAGAAGAGAATTCATTTAAACAAAAAATGTCATAAAAGCGGAAAGTGTCGTCCCAGATTAGCCTGTGCATACTGTGCATACTGCACAGGCTAATCTGGGACGACACTTTCCGCACATGCTTTAAACCCAATTTTCTCAGAACGCGACTCAATTAACTACACATGATAACAGCTTAATAAGTTCAACCCAAATGTTTCAATTCTACTCTTATACACAACCAAAAACAAGTAGAGCTTTGCAAAACTTGCTGCACACACATTTTTTTTGCTGTTACAATCTTGTTTACCTTAAAACTATGCAAACTATTAGTTCAAATACAAATATTTGTGCTTCACAAAATAATAAGTAAATGTATATGTGACAAGGCTATATTTAACAATAAACATAGCAAAAAATTGAGAAATATTTCTTTATTAAATTATGTACACATGAAACGAAGCATAATTATTGTTCAACATTTGGAATACTTGGCCAATCATTAACAACAAGAAGAAATAATAAATAATCCAAAAATATACATACCAACTCCTTTTTATATTTCTTTGTTTTAATCATGATTTTATAACAGTTGATCTATTTATACACTTGGCACACCTAATCCACAACAAAACCATTAAAACACTTGAAAAAAAATTCTTCAGTCAATGAACACGTAAATAATCCAATTAAATAACACTCTAGACACAGATTATATCTGTAAACTAGGTTACAGATCACCAAGTGCTAGTAATTGTAACCCTTCCTAATGAAGAAAGATAATTAATAAAACAATCCACACTTGTTCTAATTATAACTTCCCCGTTTATTACACAATGATCATTCATGCCGCACCGAGCAGGCATTAAACCCTCCACTGACTGTTCAACACAAAACTGTGGAATGTAGGCTATATGAGAGCTTTATTACTGTCTGTAGATCATTATTTAACTTTGCGTGCACAGGCATGAACAAGTGTACAATACTTCACATAATCGCTCATCCCCCAAAAAATAATAACCGATCCACATAAACCACAAGCAGTTGTACTACATCCACTGTTCAATCCCTGGACTCTCGTCTTGTATTTAACAATCACTCAGCGAATGTTCTTCCCACATGAATCAGTCATAAACATCAAAACACCAAGATTTAACATTTAAAAATAAAATGCTCTAATAGAATCGAAAGTTTACACACTTTAATCTTTAAACTTGTTTTGTAAGCAAATTTAGATTTATTTTAGATGCCACATGAATATGTCATGATCACATAACAACACTAAGAGTTCATATCTAAATGCTATGCTCTAATTAAAACAGAAAATTTTAACATTCTAACAAAATATTTCAATAAGATTAATATCCTCCAACTGTCTCATGTGGTTTTACTATGCCTGTGTATGTACATCATACACAAATGAGGTACATTTCATCAAAACGTATAACACTCCAAGCTTGTTATTTAATATCCTGGTTAAATCTTAAAACAGTCCCAATTAAGGCTTAACACAGCCTGCATTCCAAAATTGTTCAACAGTGCATGCTTTGTAAACAAGTCTTTGTTGATCTTTTGTGACCAGGAACAAATATTACATTCATTTTCATTTGTCAAACAAGGAAACAGTTTGCAGCATGTCAGACAGAATCAATATGAGACTTTTGAAGTCAATAGTGGGTTACAGGCAACTGCATTTGTGTAAATGTATGAACCTTTACAACATAGTTACATATTTTGATGCATTTGCAGTCCCTTAGAATTTAATTTAAATTTAATTAAAGACCTTTCTTACTTGATTCAAGTTTTAAAGGCTTCATTTCTAACCCTTAGATACTGATGAGCAGCAAACATCATAAAACCTGAACAGGCTGCGAGTTACTTGCACGCTGTTCTGGTTTTATGCTGTTTTACCATATAACCACTTGATAATCAGATTATCTCATTACCATATTACCACTTGATAATCAGATATATCATAACCGTATCACCACTTTATAATCAGACATCTCATTATCATATTACCACTTGATAATCAGATATCTCATCACCGTATCAACACTTGATAATCAGAAATCTCACGACAGTATCACCACTTGATAATCAGATATCTCATGACCGTATCACCATTTGATAGTCAGATATTTCACAAACTTATCACCCCTTGATAATCAGATATCTCACAACCATTTTAGCACTATCTTGATAATCTGATTTCTCACGACCGTATACCACGTTAATATCACTGCTGTATTACCACTTAATACATCAGATATCTCACTACTGTATTCACACTTAATACATAAGATATCTCAAGACTGTATTACCACTTAATGCATCAGATATCTCACGACTGTATTCACACTTAATACATAAGATATCTCAAGACTGTATTACCACTTAATACATCAGATATCTCACGAATGTATTACCACTTAATACATCAGATATCTCACTTACTGTATTCACACTTAATACATAAAATATCTCAAGACTGTATTACCACTTAATACATCAGATATCTCATGACTGTATTACCACTTAATATATCAGATATCTCATGACTGTATTCACACTTTATACATCAGATATCTCACTACTGTATTCACACTTGATATATCAGATATCTGACCTACTTCTTACAATTTGTGATATTTTATATCAAGAGCACCACCTTGCGGTTGCAGACCGCTCATCTATTTTTATTTTTAAGGTCAAGGGACCTATCTCAATTTCAATCACAAATGAGGGAGAGGTGGAGTGGAGAGGGTGTATAGTGTGGGGGTGTGGTATTTATTACATTATCTTCCGAAAATGAAAAAAAACATGCTACAAAAAAATATTTTTTTTTGGGGGGGGGATTCTTGACGGTATTTCAAAAATAAAATAATAAAAATAAATATTTGTGTATTTTAACACTTTCAAAAAAAAATATATTGTGGTATGTCAGGTATGAGTTGTTTTGTCAAAGTATCAATCAAATCTAATCATAAATAAAGAAGTCATGGCAATTTTAACAACATTTAATAATTTGACCTTGACAGTCAAGGTCATTCAAAGGTCAAGGTAAAATTCAACTTGCCAGGTACAGTCTCCTCATGATAGCATGAAAGTATTTTAAGTTTGAAAGCAATAGCCTCGATACTTTAGAGGTAAAGTGGATCTAAACACAAAATTTAACCATATATTCAAAGTTACTAAGTCAAAAAGGGCCATAATTCTGTAAAAATGACAACCAGAGTTATGCAACTTGTCTTTTAATGTTCCCTTATGAAAGTTTGTGAGTGTTCCAAGTATGAAAGCAATAGCTTTGATACTTAAGGAATAAAATGGACCTAAACACAAAACTTAACCAAAATTTTCAATTTTCTAAGTATAAAAAGGGCGCATAATTCTGTCAAAATGCACGCCAGAGTTATCTAACTTTGCCTGCCCAGTCCCCTCATAATAGTAAGTAAGTGTACCAAGTTTGAATGCAATAGCATTGACACTTTTTGAGAAAAGTGGACCTAAACGCAAAACTTAACCGGACACCGACGCCGACGCAGACGCCGACGCCAAGGTGATGACAATAGCTCTTTTTTTTTTCAAAAAATAGGTGAGCTAAAAACTCAAAAATATAAGTAAGAGTCTAGATAATGCTAACAAAATATGAAAGCTCAGTGTCTGAAAATAAAAGACAAACTCACCCAATGTAAAAATATTTATGTACTTCCAATCAGTCAGCGTTCACTACAGTCAAACCAAAGCTGTGGCCTACTAACACTAAAACAAGGCATACAATCAAGTCTCTCAACAAATATCACCATTAGTTTTTTTTATAACCGTTTGACAAAGTTTGTGAATTATTTTATCATAAAAACACTAAATTCTACCATACATTTTTTTACCAAAACAATATAATTTAATTTGCATTACTTTTAATGTCATTCACTTTAACACACTCTTATTTCTTCATTCAGTATTATCTTTTAGTACATTTTTTCCATTATTTCTCACTCGAAACAAAAGTTCATCTGTTGAAATCCAGTGAGTCTTATTGGCTAAAATTTTATTTCTTTTCACTACAGAGTGCTTTATCTTAAGCCAGTCTTTCCCTGACAAACGTTCTTACATGTTAATTGCAATTTATGAACACTTTTGTTATAGTGAACATAAACTGCCAATCTCCCAATCTACTTTGACAGCATGGTTTGATAAGTATTTTTATGACAACACTTTCACATGTCACCATCATTACCTCATGTCAGTCAGCATCCATCATCCGCCTTCCCAGCTTTCCAATGGGAGCTGCATCTATGCCATTTATAATGGGACGGGCTGTCAGGTAGTGTGCATACTGTACACTTTAGTGGTGTACACTCAATTTCGTATATGAATCTCACTCAGGGAAAATAGGGCTTAATACATGTACATAAATGCTGCCCCAGATCAGCCTGTGCAGTTTGCACAGGCTAATCAGGAACGACACTTTCCACCTTGACTGTTTTTTTACTAAGAAGAGACTTCCTTTAAACAAAAACTATCCTAAAAGAGGAAAGTGTCATCCAAGATTCTGGGACGACACTTTACGCACATGCATTAAGCCCAGTTTTCCCAGAGCGTGGCTCATTTGTTAACCCTTTACCACTTAGATAAGTATTTTACGCATTTGAAGTACCTTAGAAAAAGAAATTTAATTAAATATTTGTCTTATTAGATTCAAGAGTTAAAGGCTTCAATTCCAACTCTTAGATACTGATGAGCAGCAAACAGAATAAAACCTGAACAGACTTTGAGTGTGAGTTACTTGCAAGCTGTTCTGGTTTTATGCTGTTTGCACATAGCCATTTCCACTTGTGTGTTTCTTGTTAACATTCCCTTACTGTACAATATTTAACACAATTATATTTTTTTGTGAGAGAATGTGTGACAGGTTGCCGTGGTGTAGTAGCTATGGTGTACTCCTAGCCACTGGGAGGTCACAGGGTTAATTTGCCTAAGTTACTCACTTATAATGGCAAAGCATTATAGTTTGCTGAGTTTCAAAACTAGCTTCAGTATATTTTATTTGGTTCAAAACACTTCTACATAGCAGATAAGTTAGTAATAGTTATATTTTTTGGCTATTGTATGTACCGTATTCTGAGTGAGAATAAACCTTAAGATGCACACTGCAGTGTTCTTTTAATACGTGGGAACGTGGCTGGGGCTCTGCAGATTGGATCAAGTCGCATCCTTTTGACTTTAATTGGAAAATTTAAATGTTTTTTTATGATTGCTGAGTATCACACATAGAGCTGCATAATTATGTAGATGAACAGACCTGCTCTAGTATAGACCAAACTGACCTTGATTACAGTGACCTTTTTCCTGAACTGTATTGTGTAAATAATGGACAGTCGCCTATTGGCCAAATATTTTCAGCCGTTTTTCCAGAAACTATCATAAAAGTTTTTCCCAGAAACTGTAATAAATCCTTGAGCATCAACAGACTGATAACAAGCACCTGATCTGAGCCAAGAATATCTCTATTCACTGGAAATATACAAGCCAAACTTGTCTGAGTGCCAGAAAATCACTTTCAAATCATCAAGTATGCATGCAGATAAAATCATATGCAACAGGTTTAGGGCCTGGAATTTTGTTCTATTTTCACAAATGAATTCAAACACAAAAGAGATTTGAAGAAAACCTGCTTTTCATTTTTTAATTGACCGGACTCAAGACCATTCATAATTTTGACAACACAGATAAAAGCAATAGCTTACAAAGACTTGTTATAATGTAGTATTAGGAAGTGGGAAAACATTATTATTTGAATATGAACCTTTCATTTCACATTGATATGCATGCTCAACACAAACCACTTACAATTGTAATATTCTGTCAAATATCTACCATATATGTTTAAATAATATTTTTCAGAGGTAAATAGTAAAGTTAGAGACGATTACATGAGTTCTATATTAAGATTTGATGTAATTTACGTCCAATCCGGATATGGGTATTCCCTATTGAACATCATCTATTTTCAGAAGCGTGTAACAATAAAAATACACCTATAGCAGTTAGCAACCAAGGTTATATTCATAGCAAGAGAGCCTGACAAAATCATTACTTATTTAACCCTGATAACAACAATAACAATAACAACACTTGACTTAATTTTGTGAGTGTTGTTTTCAGTTGGAGATAAGTGGGTTATTTTAGTAAGTTGAGGACAAACTGAACTTGAATTGCAACTTTTTTAGAAATCTTACCACACAAGATAAAGGTCAAAGGTGAAACTTTTGGATTTATCGTCAGATATTGCTGGTTATCTTCAGCAGTAAATTGTATAAATCTGGATAACTCTTATCCAGCAGATAACTTTGGTTATCTTAAATTTTAGGACATCTTTTTTAATTAGCGATTGAATAAACAAATAGATATCCAAACAGGTGCACGTTTTTGTTACGTTTTCTATATGATTTTGCAAAGGTATTTCATTTTGGTTATCTTTATCCGAATAAAGGATATCTTTTGAATTGGCGAAAGTAATCCATACTTATACAATTCACTGCTGCAGCCTTTCACGTTTACCCCAGGATCACTGGTATATAAATCATCCCTTACTACACTGTAACTCCCATATATGGCAGTTGGTGGGGTCCAAAGATCGCAACACCAATATATCTGGAACGCGATATAACTCCAGAAACATCCAACTTAATGGGATCGCGGTTCATTTGTCAAATTTTACAAATGTTTATATTTTATATACAGCGCTGCCAAATATTTGTATTGTAACCAATTCATAGATGAACATGCATATCTGTACAAGTTTTGTCATAAAAACCAAGAATGTACTCTGCTCAATATAGAGCCACTCCCCATTGGCTAATTTCACTCACAAGTATCCATTCCAAAATTTTTAGTTTCAACCCTGATAACTGCCTTCATGTTTCTTAGGCATTTGCAGTCCGTTAGAAAGTTATATTTAATTTTAGACCTTTCTCACTAGATTTAAAGGCTTCATTTTCAACCCACAGATACTGATGAGCAGCAAATAGCATACAACCTGAACAGACTGCTAGTTACTCGCAGGCTGTTCTGGTTTTATGCTGTTTGCACATAGCAATTTACTCTTTGTTTCTGAGTGGGAAAGGGTTAACCAGAAACCACACTTACGAATTTAATATATTCATAATATGAAAAATCTTCATCAATAAAACTCATCTGCATAAATTGTTTGCTATTGTTAATACCAGTGAAGGATTCATTTATCAGACAGCTTAAAACTAGGTCAGATTGACATGGTTTTATATCATATGATAATTTCTCTATGTTACATACATGCGACCCTCCCACTTACAAGTTATTAATATATTTTACGTTTCAAATGTTCTCACTGTGTAAGGAAACCCAACAGTCCTAACATCAACCAAGTATTTTGTTAATACAAAGTAAAGGCCAACATTGTATTACAACATATAATTCAATATCAAATGATAATATTGAACATGTGTGTTTATTTCTTGGCAACACTATAACCTCTGTGTGACTAAGATACAAGTTCAGATATTCAAACTCTTCTTTACCATTTAAACCCAAACACAAATATATAGCACATGCTCTTAGTTTAAACCTATTTATTTTAGAACCAGTAATTGTCGTCATTGGAGGAGATTGAAGGAACATTCCCAGTGGGGATCAACCCTGTGACCTCCCAGTGGCTGGGAGTACACCATAGCTACTACACCACGGCAACCTGTCACACATTCTCTCACAAAAAAATATAATTGTGTTAAATATTGTACAGTAAGGGAATGTTAACAATAAACACACAAGATCAATATCTGCATTGTAAAGAAATCACAGCTAATTAAATACCACATAGATTATTTGTATTATGACACTTCAATGTAATTCTTTGACCCAATAAAAGAGGTTAAACTGCAACAAGTGTCTTAAAGTTATAACAGTTACCCAAGGTCTTAGAAGATAGTAGCAATTAGTGGCACAACTGATATTGAGAAATAAGCATACTTTATTAATAGAATTATTTGTAACAAAATGTTTCACATGTACTTTTTTGGAGTGTAATACGATTCTATAATATGGCATTGTTCCTATCAGACTTGTTAGTTGGGTTAGGGGGCATAGTGTGAGATACAGGATACGCCCATTTCAAGAGACAAATCTGGACATTATAGTACCAGGCGTGGGACACATAGTACACTGTTCCTCAGTTTAATGTCTAATATTCGTGCAAAGACAAAGGTTGACACATACAAGCCTGGCCTACATTGTAAACAATGTATATGCACCTTACTTGTCAGTCATTATTAATTGTTGCTCATTTGTCATACAATGACATTAAACACTTGTTAAATGTGGTTGTTATTAACAACATACACTGCTTGCAAACTGTCATGATATCTAATTAACAGAAAAGAAAACTTTTTCCTGTACAGTTATATTCCTATTAGTATAAATAGTACAAAGGACATTTAAAACTATTTCCTTTCTAGTGTACCAAAAATTTTAGCCATTAATTGAATGTGTTGTTTTCCATCATAAGTAATAATTGCAATGCATCAATTAACACTTGCAATGCATAAATGCATCAATTAACACGTGCAATGCATAAATGCATCAATTAACACTTACCAAAATATTCCAAGGTAGATTATTCATTGTACATCTTTGTAGTCACACATACATCACATGTATCGCTATATTAAATAACCCTTTGAAAATCTTCAAGAGAATCTGTTCCTGCAATAATCTCCATATATATCTACCACTGGACTTTAATCTGTTGGTCTCCTAAACAAACTAAGTAATCCCCCTCTGTCAGTGCATATGAAATTATCAAACAAAATGTTGAAGCTTATCTGGACATTTATAAAGACCTAGATGTATTCAAAACCATAATATACACTTTACCTTCCAAAAGCATGCCTGCACATTATCTAACAGGTTTGCGTATTATTATGTTAACAAATCAGAACAACATAACAACTATAATGATAACAGGCTTACAATTATATCATATCTAGAAATTGAGGTGAACAAACTCTTATGTATAAATCTATCTCAAAACCAACAACCACAGTAACATTTGGTAAGAAAGCGAAAAACAAAGACACAATTTTTTGCTTAAACAATCATTCCCATTGTTTCTTATTTCACACAAAATACGTAATAATACTGAATGCCAAATCATGTGAAAGTTGGCCAGGGGCACATTTCATTATGTTGTCATTTAATCTACATCACTGTAAAAGTGAAATAAATGATCATATCAAAAATTACAAGAGGCCATGTCAATAACCAGCTAGCAACCCCGCCAGAAATTAATGTCATTATTATTTTTTTTTAATTGTAATAATACAATCATATTGTATGTGTACTGGTTTGCAATCTTGAAATAAAAAGAGTTAGAAAACAAAAGAAAACAAAAGATTTTGGATTAATTTATGCCGGTGACCTATTTATGTGAAATATGTACTTAAATGGACACATGGACTCGTGTTTGAAAGATTGTCTTTTATGTTAATAAGATACTATCAGTAAAAATGATATCCCCAAGACAAATATCAAATGTCCAACCTTAAACTATTCAAGGATGCATAAAAACTTCTTCAACTATAAAAGCGTTGAGTCAGAAAATTTAATGGGTCTGTGTATTGCACTGAATGCAAAATGAAGACATTCACAACCTTGATGACCCTTGCTCTGGGTAAGTGGGGTTTGATGCATGTACGTACTGAGTTGTCCTGGATTAGCCAGTTGGGCTGTGCAGTCCACACAGGCTAACTGTGCAGTCCACACAGGCTAACTGTGCAGTCCACACAGGCTAACTGTGCAGTCCACACAGGCTAACTGTGCAGTCCACACAGGCTAACTGTGCAGTCCACACAGGCTAACTGTGCAGTCCACACAGGCTAAGCCGCGATGACACTTTCATTCTAAACTGGATTTTCGCAAAGAAGAGACTAATTTAAAATAGGAAAATATTATAAATGTGGTAAACATCATCTTTACTTAGCCAGTGCTGAATAATACATTTGAAAAACAAAATTAGCCCCTAGGTAATCTATGTAGTCAGACCAGTTAAAGTGCAGGCGAAGAAAATCTTAAGTTGGCAAAAGCTATCAAATTGTTTTAACAGTTTAAAAGGGAGTAGAGAACTAAGATTTAAATCGTTAATTCCAAATTCCATTTCCATCTTTTTCGCCTGTTTGGCTATTGAATTCAACATCAATTGCACCTGTATTTCACAGGTTCTATATGGGAGGACATAGCGACAACCCACCCCCCACCAGTGAGCACAGCATTCCAGCATGGGTTTAAATATAATCAGATTCTTTCAAACACTATTTTCATCCTTTCATCCAGAAAGCATGTCAAACTAGTCAGCATGTTTAATCTACATAATTTCAAGTAGTTCTGGCTGCTTCAGTTCAAAAATATTTTATTTTTTTTTGGGGGGGGGTGGGGGGAGGGGGTTCTGGGGGATGGTTTGGGTGGAGTGCATTGTGGTTTGTCAGGTAAGTGTTGTTTTGTCAAACTATAACATAGATTTATCAATAATATGCATATTCTATATAAAGGGGGCAATAATTCTGTCAAAATGCTTGATACAGTTGTCTGCTCTTGTTAATAGGTTGGGGTCATGTTGGTAAACAAGTATGCAAAATATGAAAGCAATATGTCAAGGGACAATGAAAATAATTGGGGTAGTACGAAAACTTTAACATTTGCACGCTAACGCTAACGGAAACGCCGACGCCGGGGTCAGTAGGATAGCTCCACTATACATATTTCATATATAATAGTCAAGCTAAAAATGGCTATGTGCAAACAGCAAAAAACCAGAACAACCTGCCAGTAACTTGCAGTCTCTTCAGGTTTTATGCTGATTGCTTCACATCAGTATCAAAGGGTTGGAAATGAAGCCATTAAAACTTGGATCTAGCAAGAAATGTCTTTAATTAAATTTAATTTTCTAAGTGACTACAAATGCATCAGGCTACGTTTCTAAGTGGTAAAGGAATGAATGATGAGATGGCAAAGCTTTGCCAACCCACTATAAAACAATATCTGCAGAAATAATGCAATGTAGAGAGTGCATTGTTCATGACGAACTATGTTAAGGATCTTTAAACACTGCCCAATATTATAATGCTATATTGAAACTTCCAACAACAAAAAGTGCCATACAACGGGAATAGGAAGACCCTAAAACAAGTAACTTTGGTGAAAAATTGTTAAAATACAAATATTCTGCAACTTTTCAGCATCTAAAAATAGTTTCACTATGTCGTCTTCTTTCGTTTTATGGATGCTCTTGAGTCAGGATCAGATTTATGGGTTTGCATTTATTTTATAGAAATCTGCAGCTCACATGATGTCATCAAATCCAAAATTCAAGGGTGTTTATAATAAAAACTAGCATTTTGTATCTCGTTAAATCAATGTTACCAGACCAAATCTAGCGATACAATTTTGACTGTTGCTAAAAGGAACACTGATTTTTTTATGGGTTTACTTTAGGGTACAAAGTATTCGTTGATTTTGAGCATTTATGGATCTTTAATAGCATAATGATTATTCATGAGAACTACGTCATGCTTCTAAAGCTGCACAAAGCCAGTCCCCAGTTTGCTCATAAATGTTTGGATATCGTCGCGGGATTACAAAAATTGAATATATTTGTCCACACAAATATAAGAACAAGAATCTTGTATCTCTTAACCCTTTGCATGCTGGGAAATTTGTCGTCTGCAAAAATGTCGTCTGCTGAATTTCTAAAATTAGCATTTTCTTCGATTTTTTTCAAAGAATACTATCAGAATAGCAAACAGTTTGGATCCAGATGAGACGCCATGTTCTGTGGCGTCTCATCTGGATCCAAACTGTTTGCAAAGGCCTTTAAAATTCAGCTCCAGCGCTTTAAGGGTTAAAATCAATTTTACCAGACCAAATCTAGCGTTGAAATTATGTCTTTTGCTATAAGGAACACTGATTTTTTATAGGTTAACTTTATTTTACGAAAGTATTTGTTCATTTTGAGCATTTACAGATCTTCTATTGTGGCCCACTAAAGAGAGGGGCAACAAACAAGTTAACTTACTAACCAACCAGGCAACAAACATCAGCAAAGTAATACCCTCACCATAACCAACATAAATATTTATCTTTTAGGCCAACATTAAATAAATGTCAATAGGTTACACAGCAGTAAAAATTCTCACCTGAGGTAACATAATGTACATTTCACTGAAAGTTGGCCGGTTTTCTGCATCATGGTCCCAGCATTTCTGCATAAGTTCATAGTAGTTCCTGGGACACAGTTCCGGCTGATCTAGGCGATGAAAGTTGGGAGAGTCTATTGCATCAAGGATCTAAAACAGCAGGTTTTTGTCACATGAGCAATGCTCTGGGAACATTGGGCTGCATTCTTGTGGGTTAAATCTCATCTCAGATTAGCCTGTGCAGTCTGCAATCAGGGACCACACTTTCAACTTTTATGAAATTTTTGTTTAAAATGAGTCTCTACTTAAGGAAAAACCACTCTAAATGAAAGTGTCGTCCCTGTCGACTGAAGAGGCTTATCTTGTGGGACACTTTATGCCCATGATTTATGTTCTGTTTTCCCCTAGTTCAGCTCAGTTGTATACATTGTATAATGTTATTAAGATTGGAAAAAATGCATAGCTTTCTAAAAGGTTTATGAAATTTAAGGTTCAATAAATTCATGTTTTTTTTAAATTTCTAAATAAAGATCCTTACTTCAGTGAGAATATTATTATTCTCCTGTAAATAACATCAACACTTATTTCAAAACACAAACATGGCTTTACTTGACATACAAAGGGAAGCAAATCCAACAAGTATTTTTCATATGACTTTTCATTTATATTATTTTACCATCAGGTTTAAACTCCATAGAAAAACTAACATTTGCCAGGTATAAGAAGAATACAGACATAAATTACATAAAGGAGTTGATAATGAAGTATAAGATACAAACAATCAAAGTGTATATAGTGCAATTACCGAAGCATAAACATTTACACCCTGGGTCTCAGATTGCTGACAAAGTATAAACATTCTTCCGGCCACTTGCCTCAAAAGAATTTCTGGTATGAACATTAAACATACCAGTGTACTGTTGAAATTGATAATCATTTAATGGTCATGTTCACCATATTGAAGGTTAAACTGAAATATAACCCTTCCTCATGTGATATATTGTTATAACCACCAAAGAGTCTGTGGGAGGGTGTAATGATAATTGTAAAAATATAGGAGGAGTATGTTATTTCAAAATTTGTAATCAGAATGCATACTAATAGACAGTAGATGTATTTGAAAAGTATGAGATTTTCATAATTATTTACATGTCTTACCATCATCACAAACTGCTATTGCTAGTATACACATTTTTATAACATTCACACCATAGAGTTTATGTAACTTTCCAACTGTTTTACCAATAATGCCTGCATATTTTTTAGAAATTATTTATTTATTTTTTATTTTTGTTATATTAATACAAATATCAATGCCTCATCTAAGAACAATTTCATCAAGAAATCTAATGGCCCCAGTTCAATGTTCAACTTGGTACGACCTGTACTGACCAGCCAGTCTCCAAATCTTATTGATTTTAATGGCCAATTGTTTTCGCAAATTGAAAGATTTAATGGCCACTTTTCTTAAACTTCAGCATTTGGTGACAATTGCAAATGGCGGCAGGAGCCCTGCTGATGATGATACTTTTTTAATCCATGTTACAAAGCAAATTGACATTTCTCCTGTTATGTGACATTAACACTAACAACTTTTTTATTCAATTTGCCTCAAATTTAATTATCTTTGTATGAACTTTGTGACACACGTTGACGATATCAGCTGCATCATGCAAAAATGGGTCTTATGCCATATGAAGGGCGTGTAGCTCCAGTCCAGTCTGCATATCTGCTATATATTGTTGAAACCTTGCGTGACTCCAGAGGGGACAGGGTAGCTCCAGACCAGGCAGGGTGAATGTGCAGGTAAGCCAGCAGATGTATGTAACACTGGCTGCATGTGCCATAAGACCCATTTTGGCATGACGCAGCTAAATTATACTATCAATATCTAGGTTAAGAATTGCGAACAGTTTAATTTATGAACGTATCACATACACATGGGTTAGGACCCAAAGGCCCAGGTTTATAATCTCGCACCATAAAATGACATTTAAACACCTCAAGGGCTATTCAATTTCAATGTTTATCTGTAAATGATACATTAATTGCAATATCTAACTGTCAAACCCTGCAACATAAACACCCTCCCTCATCATGGCCATAATAAAACTGAATTATACCTGTTACAAAGTGTTTGAATTTTTTCAACATTTATTTCATTACACAGACATTTTCTCACTTGAACATATCTAAATTGTGTAGATGCACTGATTTATTGTGACTATTTATGTTTAAAAGGAGTAAAAGCAAAGTAAATTCACATAATTGTACGATGCATGCTCTCTTAAATAGCATATTGTCAATTCTAAATGCCCGCCCTAGTTTCCATTTACCTAGCATGGTGATAATTTGTTTGTATATAGGCCATGCTCTGTGAAAAAGGGGCTTAATGCATGTGCGTAAAGTGTAGTCCCAGATAAGCGCAAGCTTATCTGGGACTACACTTTACGCACATGCATTAAACCCCCCGGGGCCCTCAATCTGTCAAATCCACAGCCGAAATTCGGCCGCATTTCCCCCCTGAAAAGTATACTTTTTTCCCCTTTTATGAGGAAAATTCCCCCTAAAAAAAAATATAAAAAATATATATATATTTTTTATAGAAAGATGTGTCTCATGATTATTATATCTCAATTCTATTTTAATTTAATCGTGTCAAACATACTATATTATGAAAAAAGCAATGAATATAGTGCAAACATGTACAAATGTTATAATTAGAGAGTAAGTAAAAAATCCCCCCCCCCCCAAAAGGGAAACGCCGCGAAAATTCCCCCTGCTATGGGTAGCGACCCGCTTCCCCTAAAATGGATTGAGGGCCCTGCCCCCTTTTCACAGAGCACGGCTCCACCCTTTCCTCTCTATACTTTCAACATGCATGTTTACAACTTTTATAAGCTATATTGTTTGAAAGATAGTGTCTGAGATCACACACTGTAATACATAACTTTATAAACAGACTATCTCTTACAAAGACGACACCAAATATTATCAATTACACCTTAAACAAAGAGGAATAATCAATGGAATTTTGTAGATGTTAGGACAGTTTTTTCCCCACACTTTCCACAAGAAAGATCACAATTGAATTTTTAATAGTTAAAATGTTTTTTTATCATTTATTTTCTGATGTTTCTGCCTATACCATTCCTATCATGATTTCTCTGTAAGAACAGGTTGAACCTGGTTCAAACAGGTCAAAATCATTTACTCCAACAGACAATTAATAACATATTGGAGGATCCTAAAATCCTGGGTTGATTCTAGCAGAAACAGCAGGAAAGAACATACCATTCTTTGAAGAATAAACTAACTTGAACCAGTGGCCAAAAAAATTTCATCGAAGCAACACAATTTTATGTGTTTTATATTTTTCATAATTTTGATTAGGCCATTCTTATCAAAGATGTTCAAAGATAAGCAAGGAACTTAAAGGCCCCCCTGTTGCCACCTCTGTCAGAAAAAAACGATAATTAATGGCACATTCTTGAAGCAGATAAGCAGAGATGGTGGCAGAAAGATAGGCTGGCAAGATACAAAAAGAGGCACTCAGAATTCTAAAGTCAGACTTTTGATCAAATAAAAGATTTAAATGTTTGTATAGCTTATCATATCTGACCCGTTATTCCATCCTGAATGGTTTTCATCTTGAAAAATCTCTTATGTTTCGAATCTAGGGTAGTGTGTGAAACTCCTCAAATAAGTTATTAATTGAAAGTGTTGCAGGCAAGTACAGTATGCTTAGAATAATTATACTTCACAGTTAAGTGTTTAGGTTAACAATTCAGTTTTGATGCAATGTTTGCATGCTAGTATTTTCATAGAAATTCATAGATTTTCATGAAATGCTTTCTTTCAAGGAAAACATTACCAAAATACTGTTTCTGAAATGATAACACAGATTCTTATGTTAATGTAGCAGGTGGATGTTAAGCAGTAGAATTTACTAATCATTCTAATCACCACCACCAACATGTATTTCATCATCATCATCATCATCATCATCATCATCATCATCATCATCATCATCATCATCATCATCATCAACATCATCATCATCATCATCATCACAGCCAAAACCTCCATCATCATCACTACAATCACCAATATGATGAACAACAAATACGATGATCATCATAATCCTCAATATCAACACCAAGACCATGGTCACAATCGACCATCTCAACCGCCATCATCACCACCACCAACACCACCACCCCAGGCATACCTGTTGCCCGTTCAGCCCTGCCCAGGGTTGACATCCGTATGTGAACATCTCCCACAGCGTGACGCCGAACGCCCACACATCACTGGAGGACGTGAACTTCAGGTAGTTGATACACTCTGGTGCACACCTCAACACACAATCAAAATTATTACTGGTAGTTACAGGAGTGCATGGGCTACAAGAGCTTCAACAATTAACCCTTCCCCCCTCAGATATGCATTTTGACAGGTTTGAAGTCTCTTAAAAAATCTATTTAAATGGAAGACCTTTTTTACTGCTAGATTCAAGAGTTAAAGGCTTTATTCCCGACACTAAGGTACTGTTGAGAAGCAAACAACATAAACCTGAAGGAACTTCCAGTTACTCTGAGCGGGAAAAGGTTAAGAAATTAAGGTCCCAGTGGCATAATGAATAACGTGTTCACCTAGTGACATGTAATGAGGTCCTGGATTCAATCGCCAATGTGGGATCGATGTCTCGAGTAACATAACCCATTAATTGTTGTATAACATCATGTAAATGACAGGCTATCGTCCGTATAAGTCCGTTGCATGCGTCATTTTACAACGTTACCTTTGGACATGTGATTTCACCATTGAGTCTTTCAATGTATATTAATATATACACTTGAGCAGTTGGCCATTACCATGAAAACAGTCAGACATTGTGAGTGCTTTTATCCTGTTTTTAACAAACATTGGAAATGGTTTTTGTTGAAAATTTAACAGCAAAAATAAATCGCAATGAAAACTGAAATGGATTTGTGTTCTTTATTGTGTTTCACCGACTATGTAACATGTCGAAGTCTTTCACTATATATAATGACAATGTTTGAAAATTGCCATTTTCAACTGTAATGAGTGTTAACACGCCCGCCACCAGGCTTTGCAGTTAAGTGGGGTAGTGGATATGGTAAGCCCTTAACCCTTTCAGTGCGGGAACTGAATTTTAAAGGCCATTGCAAACAGTTTGGATCCAGATGAGACGCCACAGAACGTGGCGTCTCATCAGGATCCAAACTGTTTGCTATTCTGATAGTATTCTTTGAAAAAAATCGAAGAAAATGATAATTTTAGAAATTCAGCAGACGACATTTAAGCAGACGACAAATTTCCCAGCATGCAAAGGGTTAACGACTCGGAGGTCACAGGTTTGATCCCAACTGTGGGAACACCAAGTTCTGCTTATACCAAGGAAACAGACTCAAGTGTTGCAATAAGCCTTAGGCTTTTGATGGTATCTATCTACAATAAATAGGTTTGCACTTCAACTTACCAGGCTATAGGCAGTTTAAGGTTTATGGTGAAGTTGCTCTGATAGTAGTCCTTCCCCCGGCCTAGCGCTCGGGACAGCCCAAAGTCACTGATTTTCACCTGCAGAAAGTCAAGAGAAGAGAGCCTTGCTGTTGGTTAATGAGGTTAAATGCATGTACATAAAGTGTTGCACCACTTTCCTCTGTTATGTTTTTTTTTAAACAAGTCTTTTCTTAGTTTAAATCCACATGAAGCCAAAATGGTCCTCCCTGATTATTCTGTGCAGATTGCACAAGTTATTCTTGAATGAAATTTATTGCAAATACATTAAGCCCTGTTTTCCCACAGCCCGGGAATATAAAACTGATGAGCAGCAAACAGCATAAAACCTGAACAGCCTGCAAGTTACTCCAGGCTGTTGTGGTTATATGCTAGTTGCATAAAGCAATTTTCAGTTTCTGAGCGACAGTCAAGGGTTAATTGTACCAACAAAATCAAGTAAATGTTAAGTTATTTCAGGAGAAAAAGTAGCAAAACTAAAGTAATGCATTGCTTTTGATGGAAGTAGCTTTTGTAAATAGGATAATGTATCCATCCAAAGAAAACAACAATTTATTTGCTGCAAGTAAATGAATAATCAGGCATGGATAAAACAATTAATCTGGCTAAATTAAACAATGCACCTGACAAAAATATAATGATTAATCTCCAAGGCAAAACAATTAATTTGACCAAAGTAATTAAGATTAATCAGGCAAAGATAAATGAATTAATCTCCTAGAAGTTTGATGATTAATTATGGCATCAGCAAAGTGATACACAGTTTCTAATTGAGATTTTGATTCCCACTTTGAATGCAATATTGAAATCTCAACTACAGACACCAAGTACTGGTTCTACGGACACAACATCAAGTGGCTCACTATACCCATGGCTTGAAGATGAAAACAAAAAGTAAAAGATTTCAAACTAAATTTAGTGGCGCAATGGATTTGGTGTCTGTCAAGCGACCTTTAGGCCATTAATTTGATCCTTAATGTTGGTTTGTTCTTTAGATACCCCCAAAAGACACACAGTACTGGTTCTACCCAGGACACTGATATGAGAGTGTTTCAATTAGCTTGAGCTTTTTGAGGCAATTGAGCTCAAATAAATAGGTTAACCCTTTCCCACTCAAAGTCAAAGTGAAAATGGCTATGTGCAAACAGAGCTCAACATTAACAGTTGTTCTATTGCCCCTGGCAAGTAAAAGTTGGGTCCGGGCAAGTTATTTTATAATCTAGTTGTCCGCACAGGCAAGTGCAAAAAAGAACAAAGAGCATTAAATTTAGATTTTAATCAAGACTTTAATTGCTGTAATCATTTTGTTTAATGGTTTATCATTTTGATCTTGATTAACTCTGTCATCCGGAGAAGTTCCAAACAGGTGGAAAGATGCAAGAATATCGCCAATTTTCAAGAAGGGTAACAAAACTGAGCCATGTAACTACAGACCAGTTAGTCTCACATCAGTAGTCTGCAAGATCCTTGAAAAAATAGTTAGAAAACATATCATGTATCATTTAAGTGTGAATAATTTATTATCAAATGATCAATACGGCTTTAGACCACATAGATCCTGTGCGTTACAGTTGCTACATGTTATGGAGGACTGGACAAAGTTCATCGAAGGAAGCGAAAGCTGGGACAGCATTTACTTAGACCTTGCGAAAGCTTTTGATAAAGTTGCGCATAGAAGACTCATAAGGAAGGTATCTGCATATGGCATTAAGGGAAATGTTCTGGCCTGGATTGAGAACTTTCTGAGTCAGAGAAGACAGTGTGTGTCAATAAAGGGAAGTACATCTAGCTGGATAAGTGTAGAGAGTGGAGTTCCTCAGGGAAGTGTGCTTGGTCCAGTACTTTTTATAATATATGTTAACGATATCACCGACTCTGTGAGCTGTATTTCTAAAATATTTGCTGACGACACCAAGTTATATGCACCTGTGACGGACTCAGGCAGGCTGCAGGAGGATCTTGACTCTCTCAGCGAATGGGCACAAAAATGGGAACTTGCCTTCAACGTTGACAAATGCAAAGTTATACATTACGGAAACAATAACCCGAATCAACAGTATACTATGAATAATAAGCCTCTGCAGGCTGCAACTGAGGAATGTGATCTGGGAGTGCTCTTCGAAAGAGATCTAAAATTTAGTAAGCATATATCTACAAACAGTATCCTAGCCTTAATAAAGAGATCTTTTGAGTTCATGGACAAATACTTATTTTTGAAATTATATACTGCCTTGGTGCGTCCGCATGTTGAGTTTGCAAATGTTATATGGTACCCATATTTAAAAAAGGACATTATTAGCATAGAAAAAGTTCAAAAAAGAGCCACAAAACTTGTACCGAATTTGAGGAATTCATCCTATGAGGAACGACTTAAAGAACTTAAATTACCATCACTTGCTCATCGCAGAATTCGTGGGGATGCCATTCAAACATTTAAAATAGTCAAAAATATAGATGATTGCGTTTTTGAGAACTTTTTCAATTATACATCATCAACTAGAGGACATAACCTAAAGCTTGAGAAACCAAAGTCCAGAACATCTTTTTGTCAAAATCAATTTTCCAGAAGAGTGATTAACATGTGGAATGACTTGCCTCAATGTGTAGTTGATGCCAAGAATGTATTAGAATTCAAGAGCAGGATTGATCTACATTGGAATGGGGACATAGTGTATAAGTTTTAGTGATCACAACTGTTGTTTGTCAAAAGGACATTCATTCTTTACCATACTTAAGGAACTATTTTTTACTGAATAAGGGCTATTTTTATTAGTTGTGAGAACACATACGGATACAGTACCATAAGACGTCGATAAGAAGAGGGGTTTAAAAAGGACTTGAGTCCTTACCACAGAGCCCAAAATCATCCTACAGGTATCCTACAGGTAAAAAATATGAGGTTTACAGTTAATGTGCTATTTCATGTTTGGGCAAGTGGCTTTACGTTCAGGGCAAGTAGATTATCTAAGTACTTGCCTAGGAGGGCAAGTTGGTTTTAAGGTTAATGTTGAGCCCTGGCAAACAGCATAAAACCAGATGAACCTGCGAGTAATAACTCGCAGTCTATTCAGGTTTTATGCTGTTTGCTGCTCATCAGTAACTAAGGTTTGGGAATGAAGCCTTTAGGCTTGAATTTTGTAAGAAAAGTCTTTAATTAAATGTAACTTTCTTAGGGACTACAAATGCGTCAAAATATGTCTTTAAGTGGTAAAGTGTTAAAATTAAAGTATATTTACAGTTGTGTGCGAGAACATGAGTATATTCCTGGCTGCGAGATCCCTGTGAATGAGACGCTTGCTCTCCAGGTACGCCATGCCGTCACTGATCTGTTGCGTGAAGTCGCACAGTCGCGCCAATGTCAGGTGCTGTCTCTGGGTGGGGTCCTTCAGGCATTCCAGAAAGGAGCGCAAGGGGGCTAACTCCGTCACCTGTGTACAAAAAGGGGATTAATGAATGGGCTGCATAGCTTATTTGGGTAGACACTATAGGCACATGCGTGCGAAAATTCTTTAAACAGGTTTCATCTTTGAGACTTCAAACTATTATAAAACAAGAGATGTGTTTGTCAGAAACACAATGCCCCCTATTGCGCCGCATGGAAGCCATAAATTTGATATTTGACCTTGAACCATGACCTTGACCTTTAGCCACTCAAAATGTGCAGCTCCATGAGATACACATGCATGCCAAATATAAAGTTGTTATCTTCAATATTCAAAAAGTTATGACCAAACTTTAACGAAGGTTAAAGTTTTAGAAACAACAAGACTATTGTCAAGCAATATAAGTCCCCTACCGGCTCCACCATTGTCAGAAATGCCAGATTATTTTATATATATTTGTTGCCATAGCAACACAACTTTTTTTATTAAGGAAAAAAATGAAATGACGTGCATAATGTCCATATTGCCATCTATCCATGTTTCAAGTTTCATGAAAAAATATTAAGAACTTTAAAAGTTATTGCAGGATCCAGAAAACCACCATTTTCAGCAGTTTTTCTAGTCTATTTGTTGCCATAGCAACCATAATTTTTGACGTCGGAACGAAATAAAATGATGTGCATAATGTCCATATTGCCATCTTTCCATGTTTCAAGTTACATGTAAAAATATTAAGAACTTTAAAAGGTATCACAGGATCCAGAAAACCACCATTTTCTGCAGTATGTCTAGTCTATTTGTTGCCATAGCAACCATAATTTTTTGACGTCGGAACGAAATGAAATGACGTGCATAATGTCCATATTGCCATCTATCCATGTTTCAAGTTTCATGAAAAAATATTTAGAACTTTAAAAGTTATCACAGGATCCAGAAAACCAACCATTTTCAGCAGTATTTCTAGTCTATTTGTTGCCATAGCAACCATAATTTTTGCCACAGGAACGAAATGAAATGACGTGCATAATGTCCATATTGCCATCTATCTATGTGCCAAGTTTCATGAAAAAATATTAAGAACTTTAAAAGTTATCGCAGGATCCAGACAAGGGACAAAATTGTCACAAAACCAGGTTTTCATTGTGAAAAAAAAATCTGATAAAGGGAGAAAACTCAAACTGAACTTTTGAAATGACCAAAAATAATTAACCCCCTTTGTAAGTTTTTTTTTTTTTTTTTAATCTATTTTTAGTCGTGGCGACCTTGACATTGGAGATATTGACGTGATTCTTTCGTGGGACACACCGTCCCATGATGGTGAACAAATGTGCCAAATGATTTTAAAATCTCACAATGAATGACATAGTTATGGCCAGGACAAGCTTATTTATGGCCATTTTTGACCTTTGAACTCAAAGTGTGACCTTGACCTTGGAGATATCGACGTAATTATTTCGCGCGACACACCGTCCAATGATGGTGAACAAATGTGCCAAATGATTTTAAAATCTGACGATGAACGACATAGTTATGGCTCGGACAAGCTCATTTATGGCCATTTTTGACCTTTGAACTCAAAGTGTGACCTTGACCTTGGAGATATCGACGTAATTATTTCGCGCGACACACCGTCCAATGATGGTGAACAAATGTGCCAAATGATTTTAAAATCTGACAATGAACGACATAGTTATGGCCCGGACAAGCTTATTCCGCCAGCCCGCCAGCCCGCCAGCCAGCCCGCCAGCCAGCCCGCCAGCCAGCCCGCCAGCCAGCCAGCCCGCCAGCCAGCCAGCCCGCCCGCATTCGCCAATCTAATAACCAGTTTTTTCCTTCGGAAAACCTGGTTAAAAAGTGTGACGGACGGACGGAGACAAAACCATAAGTCCCCTCCGGTGAAACCGGTAGGGGACTAAAAAAATACAATTATATTTGACCATTGACCTTGAAGGATGACCTTGACCTTGACTTTTCACCACTCAAAATGTGCAGCTCCATGAGATACACATGCATGCCAAATATTAACTTGCTATCTTCAATATTGCAAACGTTATACAAGTTTAACCAAGGTTAAAGTTTTGGGACACACACATACAATGACTGACTGACACAGTGACAGACAGACAGACAGGCCAAAAACAATACACCCCTGATCTTTCGATCCGGGAGCATAAAAACTATCTCAGCTTAGACAATTCATTACTAGGAACTAAAATATGTTATATTTACTACCTTAAGATTTTAAACTATGAACAAAACTTTGGACCCAGCCTTACTACAGCTTTGTCACAAACAAAACTACTAACATCTTATTTCTTCTTCGAGTGGGGGCATAATTTTAAAACTTTAAAGGGTTGTAAACTTTGATTTAATATCAGAACAGACCTACAAACTTCTCCCCCATCATTAAGTAGCAAGAGTTAGCTACCACCTACCAGCATGAGTGAGCTACCACCTACCAGCAAGAGTGAGTTACCACCTACCAGCATTAGTGATCTTCCACCTACCAGCATGAGTGAGCTACCACCTACCAGCATGAGTGAGCTACCACCTACCAGCAAGAGTGATCTTCCACCTACCAGCATGAGTGAGCTACCACCTACCAACAAGAGTGAGCTACCACCTACCAGCAAGAGTGAGCTACCACCTACCAGCATGAGTGAGCTACCACCTACCAGCAAGAGTGAGATACCACCTACCAGCAAGAGTGAGCTACCACCTACCAGCAAGAGTGAGCTACCACCTACCAGCATGAGTGAGCTACAACCTACCAGCAAGAGAGATCTTCCACCTACAAGCAAGAGTGAGCTACCTCTTACCAGCATAAGTGATCTTCCACCTACCAGCATGAGTGAGCTACCACCTACCAGCAAGAGTGAGCTACCATCTATCAGCAAGAGTGAGCTACCACCTACCAGCAAGAGTGAGCAACCACCTACCAGCATAAGTGAGCTACCACCTACCAGCAAGAGTGAGTTACCACCTACCAGCATGAGTGAGCTACCACCTACCAGCATTAGTGATCTTCCACCTACCAGCATGAGTGAGCTACCACCTACCAGCAAGAGTGAGCTACCACCTACCAGCAAGAGTGAGCTACCACCTACCAGCATGAGTGAGCTACCACCTACCAGCAAAAGTGAGCTACCACCTACCAGCAAGAGTGAGCTACCTCTTACCAGCATAAGTGATCTACCACCTACCAGCAAGAGTGAGCTACCACCTACCAGCAAGAGTGAGCTACCATCTATCAGCAAGAGTGAGCTACCACCTACCAGCATGAGTGAGCTACCACCTACCAGCACGAGTGAGCTACCACCTACCAGCAAGAGTAAGCTACCACCTACCAGCATGAGTGAGCTACCATCTACCAGCATAAGTGAGCTACCACCTACCAGCATGAGTAAGCTTCCACCTACCAACATGAGTGAGTTTTCCTTGTCCAGTACGACCCCGTACATGCGTACGATGTGCCCGTGGTCAATGGTCTGCATAAGCCCAGCCTCCTTCAGGAACTCCTGGGTACCGTTCTCCATGCGGTCCCTGCTGAGACACTTCAATGCTACCTCCACCTGGCACATATAGATTTAAACATGACTGACATATGAGCCTTAATTAAAATTTATTTTCAAGGTCATGTAAGAAATAACACATGTCATTGACTAAGTTATCACAATGGCATTGCATTAATTTTTGTGTGTGCAAGATTTCTATATAAACAAGAAGTGCTTGAGAAACACTTATGTTCCCCACACATATATTTGACCTTTGACCTTGACCTTTCACCACTCCAAATGTGCAACTCCATGAGATACACATGCATGCCAAATATCAAGTTGCTATCTTCAATATTGTAAAAGTTATGGACAATGTTAAAGTTTGATGCAAACCAACAAACCAACCAACAAACAGACAGGGCAAAAACAATACCAGATTAGCCTGTGCAGTCAACACAGAATAATCTGGGTCAATACTTTCTGCCTTCATTGAAATTTCTCCTTAAAGGAAGTCTCCTCTAAACCAAAAATCATATCTTGGCAGATAAGTGGCGTCCCTGGAAAGACTGTGCAGACTGCACAGGATAATCAAGAATGGCCTTTTTCCCACATTTATTAAGCTCAGTTTACAAATGACGAGGTTTTGTGTGTGTGTTTGTGGCTATCTTGCATGACATCGAGTATTGAAATGACATTAGAGTATTAAAATGATGTTCTGTAATTTCTTATATGAACCTTAAAAGGTACATTTTGATTGAAGACTTTTAACATAACTTAAATAGCCATTACTTTACTAAGAGATAATCACAGACACGATGGAATAACACGAAGAAAGTAAGGACCAACAAACATAACAAAGTTTTAACTTTTCACAAAGGTCTGATCCAAAAAACAATTAACCCTTTCCCGCAAAATGATAATAGCTGTATGAACAAGCATAAAATCAGTACAGCATGTGAGTTACTCACAGTCTTTTCAGGTTATATGCTGTTTGCTGCTCATCATTATCTTTGGTATGGAAATGACGCCTTTAAAACTTGAATCTATTAAGAATGGCTTTTCATTTTATTTGATTTTCTAAGGGACTGTAAATGGGGTAAAAGGGATATCTGAGCTGATAAGGGTTTACTAACCAAAAGATAATCCCATACACAATTGAATAACAAGGCAGGTTTTTTTTTCCACTTTTTGGGAAGATAGCCCATGGCTTTGGAATTGGGAATTTTATCGGCATTTTCATGAAATTGGGAAAATAAATTCATTAGCCTTTTTATTCCAAACGAAAAGTCAACTGATTAGAGAAATACTAAATTGGATATAAGTCTTTATAATCATTCAAATTAAAAGAACAAAATCACATAATACTTTGTTAGATGAAATTGAATTAAAATTGAGATAAATTAGACACTTCTTTTTTAGACACTTTTTTTTTGGAAATTGGGAATTATTTGCCACATTTTGGGAAAAAAGTATAATTTTTGGGATTGGGAACATAGCCGAATTTCGGCTATAAAATCAAGCCAAACAAAACCCTGCAAGGAGAAAGTAAGGACCAACAAACATAACACAGTTTTAACTTCTCACAAAGATCTGTTTCAACAAACACAAACCTACACGCCATACCTTCTCCCCTGCCTCAGTAGTCCAGACCCCTTCCTGGACGACCCCAAACTCTCCTTCGCCCAGGGTCCTCTTGACCTCTATCAGGTCGCTAGAGATGATCTGTTTTCCCGTGGGCCTTATGTACGATATCGGGCGGGAGATGCGGTGATCGGAGGACGGGCTCAAGGTGCGAGTGCTGGGGCTGACTGTCAGGTTCGCCCGGTCTAATAATGCCTGTAATTTTTATATGTTTAAACATAATTATATAAAACAAGGTGTTTTTATTTAAAGAGGCATTTTTAAAGTGTACACATGTGATTTGGTCTGGGAAAACAGGGTTTTACACATGTACATAAAGTGTCGTTCCACTTCAGCCTGTGCAGTCCACACCTGTTAATAATGGACACTTTTCACATAAACTTGATTTTTTGCAAAGAAGAGACTGTGTTTGAACACAATTCCATATACCAATAAGCAGAAGCTGTTGTACCTGAGATGATACTTACAAACATGCATTAACCCTTTACCACTTAGATTGTATTTTGACGCCTTTGTGTTGCCAAAGAAAGTTATATTTAATTCAAAACCTTTCTTTCTAAATTCGAGTTTAAAAAGCTTCATTTCCAACCCTTAGATACTGATCAGCAGCAAACAGCATAAAACCTGAACAGACTGCTAATTACTTGCTGGCTCTTTTGGTTTTATGCTGGTTGCAAAGCCATTTTCACTTTGCTTCTTATTGGGGAAAGGGTTAAGCCCCATTTTTTGCAGAGCAAGGTTCTTTGTTTGATTTTTTAGTATGAAAGTTTTTTAAGCAGTTATTAAACAAATATTTGGATAATATGTTTTTTAATTAATTATCGTGCATTTGCTGATAAATGATATTTGGTCTTCTGATGTAAAAACAAAAGTTGTTCACCAAATCACCAATTTAATGTGAAGAATATAAAGAAACGTCTATATATACACCTACGAATAAATCCATAATCCATGTACAAGTATATTCTAAAGCTACATTTGGTTTCTCTTCACTATGTGAAGACTTAATTTGTATGTTCATTTTAACAAGCATAGTAAATATGAATATGGCATTAATGCAAATAATAAGACTATTTAACTTTTCAATTGTCCATATGCAAAGGGCCTAACTTTCTTTCAACTTTTTTGCAACTTTTTCTAAATTATCAATTTAAAAACAAAATTTAATACAATCACTGGGCATATGCTTGTTCCCTTGCATGATTGCCAAAACTTTGTCAGAATGGCTGGCAGCATAGTTTAATTATTTTAGAAAACAGACACTTGAAGCTAGCCAGACACTGTAAAATATTGAAGCTGGGGCGACCTTCCTATCCAAGTGAAGCACAGTAAATCAGAAGATTAAATGTTATGTCTTATGGTGCAAAGCTGAGGAAAAAACACAAACTATGAGTTTATGAGTCTCAAGATATCAGGTGTGAGTTTTGAGATATATCATTGAAAATGTAACTTGTTGAGGCAAGAATTCTCAGCTGGTGTAGAAGTTATAGCAATCTTTATAAAATTGATGCATGAATTCAAGGATGGTGCATATGCTCTATTATCTATATGTGATGTATTAGAATACATATCTAATTGTTCTTGATGTTAATTTCAGTTTTATTATGACTTTATTTTATTTAAAAATGTTTCTACTTCATTCTATATCTTATGTTTACTTTTATAATTAAAACAAGTTTTATATCCAAACCATATGTGACATATCATTAAATATAATTTGACATTCTTCCAAACTTTAAAAATTGTACATTAGTGCACATTATACATCGAACATGTTTATATAATTGGGCAGTGCTATGTGAAAAAGGGGTTTAATGCATGTGTTTAATGTGTCATCCCAGATTTGTCTATTAAGTCTACACAGGCTTATCAGGGACAACACTTTCCGCCTAAACTGGATTTTTGCTAAGGAGAGACTTTTTTTTTAATTTAAATATCATAAAAGCTGAAAGTGTCGTCCCTGATTAGCCAGTTCTGACTTCACAGGCTAATCTGGGACACTTCACCCACATGCATTAGACCCCGTTGTCATAGAGCATGGCCAAATTATAAGATCACCAAAGGCAAATTTTGTTTATACAATGCATGCACCGATAAGAAAACATTACTTTCCCTAGGTAAAAAAAAAAGTAATTACTTACAATTTTTTTCAAAATTTATGTCACACACAAGTGGGAACTGTCAAATTCGTAACCCAGTTGGGTAGAATTTCAACCAAAATGTAACGAAAGACAGATAGGGAAATCCTGCCTTGATACATTATATCCTGAAAGGATATTAGCCACAGAGCTATATATCCTGTGAATTAATTTGACTCTGTTATTGGTAATAATTGGCAGTTTAGGACAAGCAAGATTTATTACTTATATTTTACAGTAAGAGTCAGGTATATGTATATTTGCAGTCAGCGTAGCTCCAGACAAGCCCCTACTTCCATGCAGTCTGGAAAGAAAGTACCTCGGTCTGCTTATGAGACCATAAAACCTTTATCACAGCCTAGCTCCTAACCAGTATACAATTGTGCAGCTAGGCTGGTTCTGGAGTATACAATTGTGCCGCTAGGCTGGTTCTGGAGTATACAATTGTGCAGCTAGGCTGGTTCTGGAGTATACAATTGTGCAGCTAGGCTGGTTCTGGAGTATACAATTGTGCAGCTAGGCTGGTTCTGGAGCTACCCTGTCTGCATAAGGCAAAAGAAACATTTTCCCATGATGAGGCAGATATAATACACCAGAGACTTTCATATTTTGTTTAAACTTTCCATATCCTGGGATTTAAACATACTGATAAAACATTGATGCATCCAGACATTGTACTTAAGTGATTTCCCAGCAACTGTTATACATTTAGCAAAAAATAATCAGTGTCATCATTAATAAAGGCCGCAGCTGTGCACTCTTTCAACACGAGCTGTTTCAACAACATTTTCTCAACTTGATATGCTTAAAACAACTGTGTTCATGTATAATGTTTTGTTTTGTAGTGGGATTTTACAGTTTTTTTTTAGTCATATCATCCAGTTTACCAAATAACACTTTTCCTGGAGGCTTGATTACCAGTACTAAAAGCCCATACTTCTGTCAGAAAATTACCAATGCCCAATTAGAATCAGATTATAAAGGATTTCATGAGCACTGCTCAGATGATGGACAATATTTCAGCCTTGCTCTAGGAAAACAGGGCTTAATGCATGATCGTACAGTGTTGTCGCAGATTAGCCTGTGCAGTCCACAAACATGCTCTCTGTTAAACTGGATTTTTGCTAAGAAAAGACTTCCTTCAAACAAAAAAAACAACAACAATAAAAGTGGAAAGTGTTGTCACTGATAGCCTGTGCAGTGGGACAACACTTTACATGCATGCATTTAACCCCATTTTCCCACACAAAGGCTCATTTGCAGTGAGGAAATGTAATCTCTTATGAAAACAAGGCGGTGACGAATTGATACCCTCAAGATGATGGATTGGTACATGGTAATTATTAAACCATAATCAGGGCTCTTACACGCATATGAAACAAGCTTATTGTCATGAAAACCTGACAACCAAGTGAAGCTGAAAACATGCACCTTATAATTAATGAAAGTCATCCATCATACACCCACCTGGCTTGAAGCCACTAAGCAATTGTGCAGCTTCTTATGCCTAATAAATAGCTCACACCAAGGCCAATAAAAAGCATGGACTTGATACATGAGGCAGTGTTGCATAAAATGCATAAACAGAACACAACAAGATGTCCCCAGAGGCCAGACACATACAAGTACAACTCCATACCACATTTATGGGGCGCATGTCCATATTTGGCAAGTTTTTGTCCCATAAACACATGTGCCCTCAGTAGAAAACTTTTCAGTATTGATTCATGGACCAATAAGAATAAGTAGTCAACATGATTTCAAGGTCAAAATGAGGTCAGGTGATGTGGATCTATTGAAAGTGTTGATAGAAACATCCATACAAGTATTGAATTTGTATAAAGTGATATTGATGTTACACAAAACACTTGCATCATTTTGGAATAACTAAGATTTCAAACCTTCTTAATGAGTCCAAACATAGACCAATGTCAAGGTCAAAGTAAGGTCAAGTGAAGTGGGTATGTTGACATGGCGTTATCCATGAAAGTATCACATAGTTGTATGAAGAATTATCTATGACAAAACATGTCATTTTGGGAAAACTTCTTACGAATACAGCAAAAAAAGAGCCAAGGTATATGAAATTAACAGTCCAAAGTATGTTGTTTTCAATCATTTGACCTACCCTTTTATACCTCTTCACTTTGCATTGCAGACACTCAAATACAGACAGCCCTGTACCCACCTGTTAAAAATTCTCAAGTTTGCCCTGCAGACACTCACATACAGACAGCCCTGTACCCACCTGTTTAAACTTCTCTAGTTTGCCCTGCAGACACTCACATACAGACAGCCCTGTACCCACCTGTTTAAACTTCTCCAGTTTGCCCTGCAAACACTCACATACAGACAGCCCTGTACCCACCTGTTAAAACTTCCCCAGTTTGCCTTGCAGACACTCACATACAGACAGCCCTGTACACACCTGTTTAAACTTCTCCAGTTTGCCCTGCAGACACTCACATATAGACAGCCCTGTACAAACCTGTTTAAACTTCTCCAGTTTGCCCTGCAGACACTCACATATAGACAGCCCTGTCCAAACCTGTTTAAACTTCTCCAGTTTGCCCTGCAGACACTCACATATAGACAGCCCTGTCCAAACCTGTTTAAACTTCTCCAGTTTGCCCTGCAGACACTCACATATAGACAGCCCTGTACAAACCTGTTTAAACTTCTCCAGTTTGCCCTGCAGACACTCACATATAGACAGCCCTGTACAAACCTGTTTAAACTTCTCCAGTTTGCCCTGCAGACACTCACATATAGACAGCCCTGTACAAACCTGTTAAAACTTCTCCAGTTTGCCCTGCAGACACTCAAATATAGACAGCCCTGTACCCACCTGTTTAAACTTCTCCAGTTTGCCCTGCAAACACTCACATATAGACAGCCCTGTATAAACCTGTTAAAACTTCTCCAGTTTGCCCTGCAGACACTCAAATACAGACAGCCCTGTACCCACCTGTTTAAACTTCTCCAGTTTGCCCTGCAGACACTCACATATAGACAGCCCTGTACAAACCTGTTAAAACTTCTCCAGTTCGCCCTGCAGACACTCAAATACAGACAGCCCTGTACCCACCTGTTTAAACTTCTCCAGTTTGCCCTGCAGACACTCACATATAGACAGCCCTGTACCAACCTGTTTAAACTTCTCCAGTTTGCCCTGCAGACACTCACAAACAGACAGCTCTGTACCCACCTGTTTAAACTTCTCCAGTTTGCCCTGCAGACACTCACATACAGACAGCCCTGTACCCACCTGTTGTTAAAACTTCTCCAGTTTGCCCTGCAGACACTCACATACAGACAGCTCTGTACCCACCTGTTAAAACTTCTCCAGTTTGCCCTGCAGACACTCACATACAGACAGCCTTGTACATCTGTTTTAACTCCAGTTTGCCCTGTAGACACTTATATACAGACAGCACTCTACCCACCCTTTTAAATTTCTCCAGTTTGCCCTGCGGACACTCTTTCTTGAAGAACTTCTTCAATCGTCTCATCTCAGGTTTTGTCATCCCGATACTTTGCAGGTCCTCCTCTGCCACATACTTTATCTGCGGGACTGACGCTATTTTTAGCTCATTCCTGAATGCGCTCAGGTAGTGTTCTAACTCCGCCTCTAACAGGAAGTCCCGAAGGTCTCGCACCGTGGACCCCATGGTTGTGGTAACCGTGGGTGACCCAGGAGTGGCCTCGACCCTTGGACTGGGGTCGGCGCGATCTGAAATGTAAAATATGTTACAGCCTTTTTATTTGGGTGAAAGACCTTAATGGTGCCTTAAATCTTTAAACACTTTCCCATTCAGAAACCAAGAGAAACTCGCTATTTTTAACCAGTATAAAACCAGAAAAGCCTGATAGTTTGCTGCTCATCAGTATCTCATGGTTGGAAATGAAGCCTTTAAAGCTTGAATGTAGATAAGATTCAAAATTTAATGTAATTTCTTAGAGACTAAAACCTGTCAAAGTGTGCATCTGAGTGGAAAATGGTTAATTGAAACATGATTTCACAAAATGTTTTTGGAACTGAAATGAGTACTCTTTTTTTTGTTAGTTGCTGGCAAATGGGACTTATTATAAACTTTATTTCAAGCAAATTTTTCATACAAACATGAACGCATGTTAACATTATTTGAAATGTAAAGACAGCAAAATTTAATGGGACTTCTTCTTTTGTGTTGTTGATGGGTAGAACGGTTCATGTTTTCCTTGTCAAGTATCACATTACAGTATCAATAATACAGCCAGGTGCAAGGGTTTTAGAGGTATCATACTCTGGGGTATTTAAACAAGTTCTCAAAATATTGCAACAAGTTTGGTCATGGGATATGAATTATCACTCGGTACAGCCTGGTATGGTGTTATGGGATTTTAACCCTTTGCATGCTGGGAAATTTTTCGTCTGCTAAAATGTCGTCTGCTGAATTTCTAAAATTAGCATTTTCTTCGATTGTTTTTCAAAGAATACAATCAGAATAGCAAACAGTTTGGATCCAGATGAGACGCCACGTTCTGGATCCAAACTGTTTGCACAGGCCTTCAAAATTCTGTTCCCGCACTGAAAGGGTTAATATTTGGTTTTCATTTGACTTTTGATATGTTCATTACGACATGCACAGAGAAATTGTTCAATGTTGATCATAAGATTTTTTTAAGTATATTTGTATTTCAATTATTCCTGACAGAAACGCATTAAGAATAGCGATTCCTCCTTACAAACTATACATCAAGCATTTATTTTTAATAACAAACAACACACAATTTTATCTTAACCCTTTCAGTGGGGGAACCGAATTTTAAAGGCCTTTGCAAACAGTTTGGATCCAGATGAGACGCCACAGAATGTGGCGTCTCATCTGGATCCAAACTGTTTGCTATTCTGATAGTATTCTTTGAAAAAAATCGAAGAAAATGCTAATTTTAGAAATTCAGCAGACGACATTTTAGCAGACGACAAATTTCCCAGCATGCAAAGGGTTAAGACCTGCAAGATTATCCCATCCATAGTTGAAAAGATCTTCAATAATATCCACTTGATAAACCCCTGTGAACTTTTGACTTCATGCCTGTTTCTCTATACATGCTTTGGTCTGGAATGTCTACTGAAAATACTTGCAATGCTATTATGAGCTTTGGCTGTGACTAAGCCTTAAAGAAATGCATGTACTTAAAAGGTCAGAAAGAGAGCAAGCCATCATCCACTAAGCGTCTAACTTATAGTATTTAATAACACCAATTCGCAACTTGTGGACAAAACATGAACATTAACAAACGCCACATAGTTAAATACTGTACCAAATTACAACCGTAGTCTTTATTAATTGTTTCAAACCTTTAAAATGCATTTTGTTTATTTGCGAAATTTTTGGGATCCCATTGTTCACTTTGTTCAACATTGAATTTCACTAGTATCAGGGCAGTAAGAAAACCTTAACTTGCTCTTTTCCTGGAAAAGCTGGCTGTACATGCTTTAATAATGCTTCAAGTAAATGACATTATGGCCCTACTTTAATAAGAGGTAGGGAGATCAGGGCAATAGAAATAATTGTATCACCAAACAAGATTTCTGATCAGGCCCAGCATGCAATGACAGCCATAGTATATATTATTTAATGCTTGCCTTGTTATAACTTGGTTTTTACCTAATTGACCCGGGTTCAACTCCCATTCCTAAAAGCAGGAGTTTGCTTGGTGGTCACTATACCAGATAGATTCCTCCAAGACTGCCCCAAATATCCCAACTTAACACAAGACCAAATCAAAAGTAAACAAATTGCTGGAAATTGCAGCTATAATTCAAATTGGTCCCAACTTGGACAAGTCAAATAATTAATTTGCTCCAGGGACGCATTCTGGGTCCTTACATAATGCAGCCCCAGGCTTGGAATGACCACATTAACTTCGAAATACAGTAGCGCCCTGTCTAACATGTAAATCTAATCTTTGATTGGGCAGCATTTAAATCATATCGAACATGACACCATAACATTTTTAACATACTGGTTCTACCACACAAAAAGTGTTCAAATAAGTCTTAAATAAAAGGTTATAAATGTATTTAAATATAACAATATAAATATTACAAACTTATTTAAATGAGGAGGTTGTTTAATTTTGCACAAAATTTTGACACAGAAACAACCGTAGATGAACGAAAATTAGCTGTATGAAGCCTCTTCAACCGGTCTATAATGAGGACTAGCGAAAATAATTATTGCTAGATAAATGTCATTCCAGACTTGTTATTATTACTGTAATAAACATTAAAATACTATAATGTTGGCAGGTAGAGTATCTGTCCCACTCATATGCATTCTGGAATTGTAATTTAACAGCTAAATCGTAAATTGTAATTGCAAAGGAAAATATTCAATGATGCATGCAACTTATCCATTAAACTGTAGTCACCTTCTTTGGTCTGTTGGTTTTCACAAATGGATGCATTTTATGGTGCTTCAATAAGTGTTGACATAAACAAATACATCATAATCATGATAGCGTTATTTTCAAAAGTGTTCCAAATATTATAATAATACCTGAATATTTAATAAATTGTAACTGTTTTATCTATTTATGAAAGTCACCTGGCGTCTTGTAACATACCATTGCACAAACAGCTTTTTAAATTCACATTTTTACACAAAATTTGAGGTCACATTTATTAATGGATCACAATACATAACCCCATGCATTAAGTTTATTTTATTTATACCATTTTATTTATACCATGTGAAAATTAGCTAAAAAAAACAGTTTTCACTAAGTTTTGAATAATAACTATACTCTTCAGCAATGGACACTATCTCGAGTCATGTTCTAGTAAAACTGGGTTTAATGCATGTGTGTAAAGTGGCATCATAGATTTAGCCTGTGCAGTTTGAAGAAACTTTGTGCTTTTATGGAAGTTTTCTTTTAAAGGAGGTATCTTCTAAACAAATATCAAGTTCATAAAGAAAGTGCAGAGTGCACATTGGCTCATATGGGGTGTCACACTTTATACACATGCATTAAGACCAGTTTTCCAAGAATGCCACTCCCTTCCAGCCATGGTTATCAACCCTCACGCTTTCAATACTTTTGTAGTGGATCAGTGAAATTAGATCTTTTAAGAAATTTAACGGGCTCAAGCCTGATTGCAGGGGTGATTGGCTAGAGAGCACCTGTCAAGTAATAGACCATTCAAGGCCATGTTGTTGTTTTTTCAATTTATAACTACAAAAAAACACTGTTTCTGACCTTGATTTATATCAAATAAATGACGTGCAGAAAATATCCCGCCATTTGGAACGAATAAATGAAAGCAAATTTTGCATTTTGTATCATACATAAACCCTTTCCCGATCAAAAGCAAAGTGAAATTGCTATATGCAACCAGCATACCTGAGAACTGCCGCGGGTAGTAAGGGTTTTATGCTTTTTCCTGCATTATAGAATCATTTAAAACTTGAATCTAGTGAAATGTCTTTAATTTAATTTGATAATTTAAAGCACTACATACTTGTCAAAGTGTGTATATAAGCAGTAAAGGGTTAATGGAGAAAATAGAAAGGCGACGCCCCCTACCTCTGACGTGGAAAGAGCGAGAGTATCGCACAGGCTTGAGTCGCTTCCCAGAAAACATGGCTGACACGTCGAAAATTTAATCAAGTCAATTTGAGGACACACACCAGTGAAAATCCCAAACAAATTGCACTCACAGTGTGTTATCCTTAAGTCCTTTAAGCTACATAAATAAATAAAAAGTTCACCTTAGTATGCTGCTTTAAGATTTCACATATTACTGATTGTCAAGTTTGTAGTATTTTGCTTGTAAGCAAAGTCCATTCACATGATTTGTCAAAAAACAATCCGCAGATGTTGCTGTGTTTCCCTTTTTTTCAAATACGTAAACATATGTGATTTTGACAGTCACATCACTTGCTGCAACAAATATAATGCAATGTCATGCACACACTTTTAAATAATTTATACCATTATAAGCCTAAGGTGACAATCTCAAAGCAAACCAAGTAATATCATATTTGATAACTGTTTATAACAAATCCATTATTTTCACACGCTTTACCGGTAACAACAATTCCATTTGCTTGGTTCATTAACTTTTCCCATCACCAAACATAAAGTTTCGCGTTCAATCAAGCAGATTAATGTAAGGCACATTATTTTATATCCCAGGGCAATATATAGTCCACCAACTGTTGAAGTCTTTGACAAGAGCAAATCTCCAATTGATGTATTTTATCACTTCCATATCACCCAGTGTCACACACTCATAAAATATTGACACTGAATATTATAGACCACTATACACACGCAGATACACTGATAATCATATTTTCCAATATTACTGTAGTATATAAATATTCAGCAATATTTAACACAAACCTTAAATGAACATTGATCATTTTATAAATAAAATATTGAACTTTTCCTCCACAACATAGTTATTACACCATAGTCTCAACATAGATTCACTAATAATTTTCATCACACGACTTTAAAAAGAAATGCCAAAACCTCTGCATGCTAATGCCAACCAAATTCTGTCAGCGCGGTTTCCTTTCTGCCACTGAAACCAGTCACCTTAAGGGATTCATGCAAAAGATTTTGATCCAGGTGCATTTCTGATCTCAGTCAATAAGAGACAGACAACATGTTCCATCTTTTGTTGTTTGAATTGTTAAGCAACAGCTGCCCACTTTTTTGTTTTGTCCATAGATTTATAAAATTGAACAACCACACAACACAACTTGCTTTAAGTCATTCTAAAGATATTTACAGACTTTGGTTTGTATTTCTATTATTAAAATATGTGTTGCCATCAGAACTTTCATATGCTTAGATTTTTCCTTAGTAGTTTCACACATTTGAATAGTTTATGATTGTAAATGGGGACTATCCTCCCTGCACTTTTTCTTGGTAGTCAGTTTGTAATACTGTTGTTGAAAAACACAGGCTCCTTATTACACGTAGAGAACTAAACGTTGTGCAATATACAAATGTTGCAACAAAGTTAATCACATATTAATTAATATAAAATGTATCCATAAACATATTATCTTTTTTAAATGCATATTTGATATAAATTGTATATTTTCACTAATTCCTGCACTGATATTTCTCTTGTTTTATCCACCAGTTTGCAACAACCTATCAGTGTAAATGAATATTGTCACCAGACTCTGGCGCACTCCTATTTTCCTTGTAATTTTGACAGCATGCAGTTAGCATTACTATTGTTGAAAACTAATCCACTTCATCTCCTCTCCATTGAATATGGTAATGATTTAAATGCTCACTATTTAAGGGGACTATTTATATCCATCTGCAAGCGACACATTTATTCAGGCTAAACGAGTAAAAGCTGGTTTGCTTTTCAATGATTTTCTTCCTTAAACGAGGAAGATATCAAATAATTTAATAACATGTAGGTGTTATTTTAAATAGTCCCTGTAAAACACATTTGAAATAAATAACAAATAGCGGAATTTTATTCCATTATACATTTCTCTATATGATACAAACACATTTTCAAGCATTTTTTAAATTTTGTACATCAAGTTTACTTTTTTATTATTAACAATTAAGAACTTAAGAAGACAATGTTATCTATTTTAGAAACATTTTTACATTTTTATTAAGTTAATTTTCTTTCGAAACAAATATATATTTAATATTAATAACATTTAGGCGCATTTAAGCGCTTCAATTAAGCCTTATATTCCGATAGTATCTGTCACAAAGCAAGACGACATGTGAAAGATTTCCCGATAGTAGTCCTCAATCTAAAAGCAGTCCTTGATAATTCTCTTCAGCAAGTCATTTACAATGAGAGGATGACAAAAGGAAATACTATCTAGATTGACCCTGTAACCCTACAAAACCAAACCAGCTTATCTACGATGAAATCAAAGAGATATTTACGCTAATGTTGTGCATACCTCTTGTCAATACAATAAAAGATGATCCCTTTAAAGATTTTGTACACTTGCAAAAAGACATTAAAATGTCTATCTGTACTGGGTATGGAGCAAGGAAAAATGAAAACAAAAATTGGTTGGCACTAAAAACTAGTTTCATGATCTCATGCCAAATTCAAATTGAACAATTCTTATATAACATTGAATTTTAACTCTGTGTTTGTTTTTTATATTTAAATAAAATAACCTCAAAAAAAATACTATAGAAAAATATGACTCAAAAAAGAACTTTATATAAATAAATTAATAAAATTGCTATCACAAAATAATCTTTGTTTGTCCTTATTGACATAAAAAGCGATGACAGAATATTTTTATGCTGCACTATCTTAATTGTTTGTTAATTGAAGTTTTATGCAATTCCCAGACAAGCTTTACAAACATCATCAATTTGAAATAGTCCGCCTTTTGTGCCTTCAAGTTTTGTTTGAATACAACTTATCTGTTGTGTAGCATTGAGAAGAAAGTTAGGGTGTACTTAAAACAAGTTTAACCAAAATGTAAACACTTTCAAGATTTTTCAAGTAGCTGAAAATGATAATATTAGGTGTAAATATTTTTTCACTGTATTATGAAGAGCAATATACCACACATTGCACTATATAGAGAATACTAGGTCGGTGCTGAATAAAGCAAAGTTTATTTTGCAAGGCTTAGAAAATCTGAACCACGAGCCTTGGCAAGTGGTTCAGATTTTCGTGCCAAGCAAGATAAACTTTGCTTTATTCGGCACCGACCTAGTATTCGATTAATCCCATCAATTTTCTTAGTCGTAGATTATTTCTTTAAAAATAGAATAGGAAAATCGATCGAGACGGAAAATCCCAAAGATATTTTAAGCAAACATTGTTTCATTATTTTAATCGTGTCGAGCCTAATACATTACAAAAAGATCAGTAACTAACCTGTTTTTCTGTTTATTATACCTCTACGTCCCCGATTTTTAAGTAATAATGAAAAAAGACACTAAACAAATGCATTTTTAGCGTGAAACAACATGCATTGTGTCGTATGACGTGTTGATAATGACGTCACGAGTACGCGCACTTAATATTTGTAAATGATGTTTATTTGCTTTTTGAGTTGCATTATGTGCTAAAAATATATTACACCTTGGTATCAAATTGTTTGTTTTGTTGAATCTGATTCGATTTTACTAAAAATGATAACTTTATAGTTGATTCCGAGTAATATGAACATTCTTCGCTGCGCATGACAGCTATATTTCAGCACTGCTGAAATAGAGGAAAATTTATTCCACAGTGGTTTATTTCTACAATGCACGTCTGATGATGGGATAAATTATCTTCCATAATTTACAAAAATGCATTCAATTATATCAACTGATTTGGAGTACGTATTCATGTCAGGTTTGTTGTTACATTCATTGCATTATAAAACATTAATGCTTATCTGCATATATTTTCTTTTAATATTGTAGCTTTGCAACATTGACCCTTTATCTAATTTAAATGATCCTTCTCTAGATAGTGTATTGTAATGTTGTACATGTGAACACCTCCCCCCTGTGACCTTGACCTTGACCTTAATGACTTAATGAACTAAAAGCTGACAGGTGTCTTCCTTCCCTCAATAGTTACCACTATCCCAATTTGGAAAGTCATTGGTGAAAGCATTCTTCAAATATCGTGAAGATACCAATTAAACAAGAGCTTGTCACAGTAATGCCAAATCCCCGCGGATATGTGTTTGCTTGTATGACAACATTTGTTTTAGAGAGTAGAATAATATTTGTAAAACATGGCACCAGTGTCATCTATTTATATTTCAAGGATCAATTAGTTATATAGTGTTGGAGTTATGCTGTAGAAAATAAAATATATGGAACTGAAAGAAAGGGAGGTAATTAAAGAAGAAGACTATAAACAGTTACTGTTCTTGATCACTGTATTTTTCCTTAAACTCATCTATTTATTTTACAGTGAATACTTCTTTGTTCAAATTAAAATATTATTGTAAAATAAGATAAAGGTATATATTAAAAATTGAAAAGCTAAAATTTACTATGAAATTTAATTAAATATAATTTAAAATTATAAATAAATAAAATATAATATAAAAAAGTATTAAAAAAAATAAAATACAAAAATAAAGGGAGATAATTCAAAAACTACGGCCGAAAAAGTTATGGTTCATGTTCACTGCACTTCTCCTAGTTGCCATCTGTTTATATTTCTAGTTTCAAGTAAATGATCCTTCAGTAGATTTAGAGTTATGCTCCGGACAAAAATTTACTTTGAAATTAAATAAAGGAAGTTTCAAGTTAATCCCTTCAGTAGATTAAGAGTTATGCTCCGGACCAAAATTTACTTTGAAATTAAATAAAGGGAGATAATTCAAAAACTAAGGTAGATAGAGTTAAGGTTCTTAGTCACTGCACTCCTCCTACTTGCCATCTGTTTTTATTTCAAGTTTCAAGTAAATCCCTTGAGTAGATTTAGAGCTATGCTCCGGACAAAAATTTACTTTAAAATTATATAAAAGGGGAGATAATTCAAAAACTAAGGTAGATAGAGTTATGGTTCTTGGTCAATGCACTTCTCCTAGTTGCCATCTGTTTATATTCTAAGTTTAAAGTATACCCATTGAACAGATTTGGAGTTATGCTCTGGACAAAGTTTCGGACGGAAGGACGGACGCACAGACACACAGATGCACAGACGGACGCACAGACGGACGGAGACTATTACTATATCCCCTCCAAACAAAAATTTGGCGAGGATAACAATACAAGCCCCTGTGACCTTGACATCATTGGACATGGTAATCTCAAATTCATAGGCATCTTCCTTCTCTCTTAAATAACCTTTTATGACTTTAGCTGATCATAGGTCAAAGTGTTATAAAAATAGCATGCCAAAACAAATTCCATTATAAACGCCCCTGTGACCTTTTACGTTGACCTTCTGACTTAAGAGTATTCCTATCCTCCCCAGGTCACCAGCTTACCCAAATGCAGATGATAGAAGAGTAAAGTGCTCGCCCTCTTCAAGAACCATCCCAATAATTACATTAACATTCTTTTTGTTATTAAAGCAAACAACTTTTGTACATTATCAACTGTCAATGCCATTAAAGAAATAAAATCCTAGCCATAAACTGTCAACTTCATTACATTAACATGATGTACATCTTAGTGTATTATGGTGTCAAACCTATCACATATAAAAATAGGTGTTAATGGCACATATTTATACACACCTGGTAAAATCCATGCCTTAGCAGCATGTCAAAAGCAGGTCAAGAAGATACTAGAGGGCTGCTGAATACTTGAATGAAATTGGTGGCTCTTTTAATTTGTTTGCTTTGCAAAATGCAATGATACATACAATTGACCATGCGCTTTGGGACACATATTAAGTGACCACTCAAAGTTTGACACACAGTCCTCAAAATTGCTGAACTTTCCAAAATTCAAACAAACTCCTTTTTGTTATGTCCTCTACACAATGTGAATAACAAGATCACCGCATAACGGGTTCCAACACTCGGCTGCGTGTGCAGTTTTGAATAAATGAAAGATTGTCAGAATAATTTTTTTTTTAGAGGTCACAGTGACCGTGACCTTTGACCTAGTGACCCAAAAATAGGTGTCGGGTGTAGAACTCATCAAGGTGAATCTACATATGAAGTTTAAAAGTTGTAGGTGGAAGCACTTTGATTTTAGAGCCAATGTTAAGGTTTTAGCACAGCGGACGGCAGACGCTGGACAGAGGACGACGAGCTCATGACAATACCTCAGGTTTTCTCAGAAAACAGCCGAGCTAAAAATCAATAAGAAATAACAACAATATTTCATAGTACTCAATATTTATGATAATGATATATTTCAAGTGATTTCATTCAGTATTTTGGGAACCCAATAGTTGCAATATTAATTAAATAATCATTTAAATTGTGAAAACAAAAGGTGATATTTTATTTATAATTATATGGATTTTCACAATTAATGATGTCCACAGATCAATGACCCTACAAGAAGAATGACCAATTTCACAATTTGCTAATGCATGACAAAACCATCGGGCTTAACAGTTTAAATAACAGTACATATATTTCCCCAAATGGGTCTTAAAACTTCCCAATTGATGGTTTCTAAAAAAAATGTTGTTTTTTTACATTTCAACATTTAATTCATCTCCCATTCACCTAGATATAATGTGAAACCATTATTATTCGTCAGACATTAATTTTGTCTTTTTCGTCCTTCGACCGATGGAAGAATTCAAGATCCTAACGAACAATCATGTCCCATATTTGAAACAAATAAGACTGAATTACCGTAGTCATGAGGCATTTAAATCCAGCGTAATCCACGCATATACACAGGGCTTTAAATTAACACTTGCAAACTCCCAAAATGCGAGTAAAAAAAGATTGCAAGGTAAGTTATAAGCCACTTGTATTTTTTGCAAGTAAAGAAATAGTGAAAAAAAAAACGACTTATATTGCTAAATGCGTTCGACGGCGTGAACGCTAAACCGTAGGTCAATTTTTTGAACGTCCGAATACCCATATGCGGAAGCGCGCACCTTGTTTGTAGACTGGTATACTTATAGTACAGATACCCGGATGGTATTGATACAAAGAACATGAAACAGTCGACTATTCACAATCAAGTTAAATCCGATTTTGACACAAAGGGGTGTACATTATACAGTGTACTGACAACTGACATTTCCTGTAAAACGCGAATGCAATAAGGCTGTATCGAATGCGTTGACTTCGTTTAGGTAGAATAGTGTTGATTAGCGCTAATTGTTTACAACTTTATTACCCATTGTGTGTATTGTGGTTTTCAGGGGTGTTGCATATTATACAGCCAACACGCGGCGAATCCGGATTAAAGACAATACTATTAAACACAATTAAAATATGACGATGTGTGATCAACACCTGACTGAAATATATTCTGCGCTTTTATTACAAATTAATAAAGAACACTCGTTAACGGTTATTCAGTCCCACTTATCCGCTTATCATAACAAAGAACCTGTCAATGACATAAAATAATAAGGGACAGTTACTATCACCTGAAATAACAGACTTGTTAATTGGCATATGCCAAACAAGGCCCACCTCCTGCAAGTGACTACCAAGTGTCACCCCTCTTTCCCTATCACGATTTTTTCGCAACCGCGTATTACATGTTCATTAAACATAACAAACAAATCGGACGTTTTTTTTTTCAAAACCAGAAATGGACGAATTTAAGTGCTGACGAAAAAGTCATTTTTTTAAAAAGGACGAAATTTCGTGCTGACGAAAATAAATGGTTTCACAGTAAGCTGAACCATATTAAATAATTATTATATTTAAAACACTTTTATTCTCATTTTTTAAACATTTGTTAACAAAACAAAAACAACCCCAATATCCCAATTTTAGTCAAATGCGGTGATTTTTCCTAATTCAAAGGGACCAGGCTCAATTCCCAAAATGGTGAAACAAGAGGGCCTGAAAGGCCCAAAGTGGCTCACCTGAGATAACAAGATATTATTGGGACAAATCTTCTGACCAAGTTGCACGAAGATCGGAAAATAAATGTGGCCTCTAGAGTGTTAACAAGGTTTTACTATAGCCATATAAGGAAAAATGCCCCGCCCCCTGGCAGTGTTTTTTTTCACCTATAGGGGAATGGTGGCGGGGCCCGTCCAAAGGGGAAAAACGCGTCGTTTTTTAGGAAAAGGGGAAAATTACAAATTCACTCTTTTTTATGTAATGATATTTATTATATGAATACACATGCATGCATGAATGTAATATTCACAGCTGAATGTCTCTGTCCTTTTTCTTAAATATATATCAATGATTGTTTCAACATTAGTTTCAGACAGTTCAGCCGTCATGCACAGTCTCAGTTTTCCTAGCCAATTTCAGTCTAATTGGAATTTTTTAAATCAATAAAATGGCAAATTTGAGCATTTTTTATCAATAAAATGGAGCAAATTGGAATGTTTTTATCAACAAATGTCGACACAATATAGATACATCAGGCCTTTCCCTGGCCATTTTGGGAAAAAAAATGAAATTCATGTGAAAAGTGACCACTCATTTGGGAAAAACTAATTTAACTCTTTATGATTATTCAAAATCATATTAATATTATATTTATATACTTTGTTAGTTGTTTATGAAATAAATATGAGATATATATGTATCATAAAACAGTTCTTTCTAAAAATAAATAAAAGCTGCGCCATGAGCGCATGATACGCCCGTCGTTCGCCAATGAAGTAGTAAGGTAATAAATAACCCTTTGAATCATTTTTTTACTTCAGTTTATTTGTATTTGAATACATGGTTTATTTTATAAGTACATGAGCATGGAAATCACGAAATTTTGACGAACAAAGTCCCATAACTCTGGAACGACAATTCAGAATTCCGTCAAAAACGAAAGGGGATCAGGGTTTATCAATATTAAGATTGTGTTGAAATTTGAAAAAAATCCATCGAAGGATATTTGAGCTACAGTAGGACATTCAATGAAATCACGAAATTTTGACGAACAAAGTCCCATAACTCTGGAACGACAATTCAGAATTCCGTCAAAAACGAAAGGGGATCAGGGTTTATCAATATTAAGATTGTGTTAAAATTTGAAGAAAATCTGTCAAAGGATATTTGACGTAGCGTACGACATTAACAGACGGACGGACGGACGGACGGACGGACGGACGGACAGACGGACGCGGGGTATACCATAATACGTCCCGTCATAGACGGGCGTATAAAAAATCCATCGGGGGATATTTGAGCTACGGTAGGATACATGAACAACAATAACATTTAAGGTCACAGTGACCTTGACCTTAGAATGAATGACCTTGAAATGACCAGTGGTCATCTAAGTGTGCTTGCAAACCTTCATGTCAAGTTTGAAGACTCTATGTCCAAGCATACCAAAGTTATAACAATTTTAACATTTTAACATTTAAGGTCACAGTGACCTTGACCTTCAAATGAATGACATTGAAATGACCAGTGGTCATCTTCTAGTACTGGCCAATCTTTATTTCAAGTTTGAAGACTCTAGGTACAAGCATACCAAAGTTATAACATGAAATAAGAACTTTAACATTTTTACATTCAAGGTCACAGTGACCTTGACCTTCAAATGAATGACCTTGAAATGTCCAGGGGTTACTTACTAGTTCTGGCCAACCTTCATGTCAAGTTTCAAGACTCTAGGTCCAAGCATACCAAAGTTATAACAACTTTAACATTTTTACATTCAAGGTCACAGTGACCTTGACCTTCAAATGAATGACCTTGAAATGTCCAGTGGTTACTTACTAGTTCTGGCCAACCTTCATGTCAAGTTTCAAGACTCTAGGTCCAAGCATACCAAAGTTATAACAACTTTAACATTTTTATATAGCTACAGTAGGACATTCAATGAAATCACGAAATTTTGACGAACAAAGTCCCATAACTCTGGAACGACAATTCAGAATTCCGTCAAAAACGAAAGGGGATCAGGGTTTATCAATATTAAGATTGTGTTAAAATTTGAAGAAAATCTGTCAAAGGATATTTGACGTAGCGTACGACATTAACAGACGGACGGACGGACGGACGCGGGGTATACCATAATACGTCCCGTCATAGACGGGCGTATAATAAAAATAAATAAATAAAATAAAAAAAATAACTTCTGGAGGGGATTTTTTCTACAAAATAGGGGAAAAATCTATACTATTTTTTTAGGGGAATGGGGCCGAATATCGGCCCTGAAATTGCCATAAAAAAAACACTGCCTGGCAGCCATGTTTTTCAACCAACCAGCATCATTTTTTAACTCATCCAAGATATTATTGGGATGAATCTTCTGACTAAGTTTCATGAAGGTCGGACAGTAAATGTGGCCTCTAGAGTGCATGTTAACAAGATTTTACTATAGCCATATAAGGAAAAATGCCCTGCCGCTTGGAAGCCAATTTTTCCAAGCAAACATTATTATTTATTGAACTCATCCAAGATAATCATTGAGACCAATATTTTGACCAAATTTCATGAAGATTGGACAATAAATGTGGCCTCTAGAGTGTTAACAAGGTTTTACTATAGCCTTATATAGCCATATAAGGAAAAATGCCCCGCCCCTGAAGGCCATGTTTTTAAAGCAACCAAACCCATTTTCGAACTCATCCAAACTATCATTGGGACAAATCTTCTGACCAAGTTTCATGATGATCGGAAAATAAATGTGACCTCTAGAGTGTTAACAAGGTTTTACTATAGCCATATAAGGAAAATAGCCCCGCCCCTGTGGTGGCCATGTTTTTCAATCAACCGGTATTGTTTTTGAAAATGTCCAAGATATTATTGGGATGAATCTTCTGACCGAGTTTCATGAAGATCGGACTATAAATGTGGCCTCTAGAGTGTTAACAAGATTTAACTATAGCCTTATATAGCCATATAAGTAAAAAAATGCCCTGTCCCTTGGCGGCCATGTTATTCAAGCAAACGTAACCATTTTCGAACTCATTAAAGATATCAGTGGGACAAATCTTCTGAGCAAGTTTCATGAAGATCGGAAAATAAATGTGGCCTCTAGAGTGTTAACAAGGTTTTACTATAGCCATAAAAGGAAAAATGCCCCGCCGCCTGGCGGCCATGTTTTTCAACCAACCAGCATCATTTTCGAACTCGTCCAAGATATTATTGGGATGAATCTTCTGACCAAGTTTCATGATGATCAGACAATAAATGTGGCCTCTAGAGTGTTAACAAGATTTTACTATAGCCATATATAGCCATGTAAGATAAAATGCCCCGCCCCTTGGCAGCCATGTTTTTCAAGCAAACGTAACCATTTTTGAACTCATCCAAGATATCATTAAAACCAATCTTCTGACCATATTTCATGAAGATTGGACAATAAATGTGGCCTCTAGATAGTGAACAAGGCAAATGTTGACGTCGCACAACGGACAATGCACGACGGACGATGGACAAAAGGCGATCACAAAAGCTCACCATGAGCACGTTGTGCTCAGGTGAGCTAAAAAACACTGTGTGGCTAACCAACTAAAAGGGTTTCAATGCGATCTCTGAAATTTAAATGTTCCTGCTGAACTACTTTGTATTGGGTTTCATGTGCCACTCATACAATGTTCTTAACTGAGCAGTGAAAAATGGGTGAATGACAGGCCAACCTAAGTTGTTGCCTTGGTTACAGGTTGACCTAAGTTGAGTGTGACTATCACATTTTCTATACAATCTTTATTCTTTAAAATGTTACTTACCAATGCCAATTTTACACAAGCTTAATATTTCAGTGTTTATATATCGTTCAAAATTGGGGTCTGTATGGGGACCCATTCCCAATCGAAAAACGTATGTATTTTTCCCCAATGGGATCCAAAATTTCACTATTGAAGGTTTAAAAAATAAAAAAAATAAAAAAAAAATAGATCTCCACATTTAGTTCATCTCCCATCAAGCTCTAGGAGTTAAACCTTAGTCAATTTATTCACATCACTTTCATTCTCAATTTTAAAAAAATGTAAACGTTAATTAAAAGACAGCAACACTAATTTCCCAATTAAAACCAAAACAACGCGATTTTTCCCAATCCAAAGGGATTCAGCACCATTCACTAAAAGGTGAAAACAAACACTCGGCACCATTCACTAAAAAGTGAAAAAAAACACTCCGCACCATTCACTAAAAGATGAAAAAAAAACTTTTTTTGTTAAATTTTGTCAATTTATTACATATTAAAATACAGGTTTATGCATTGTGAGTTAGTTTTTTTTACATTAAGTTTATCAAAGATCATAATTTATAACAGGAAAACATACATGAGGGTAAAACAAAAACATTTCAATTTTATTAGCATTGTTTATTTTATTGTCATAGAATTAAAAGCTTTAGGTAAAACAAGGCACTTTTGAGGTCTTCGAGTGGGCAGAAACAGTATTTATATTTGATATACAGAACTCACAACCTTTATGCCTCTCAAGACCTCCATTAAACCACTACAGCCATTTTTATTATTAACAATTATTCTTAACATATACCTCCGACCAATTTGATGTCAATCCACAGTCCCCTTGTCTGTCATCAAGACATCATCTGAAATAGAAACATGCAGGTCAGTGTGACATTGATTTTTATTTGTAGGCATTAGCTCACAAATAATGCAGACTGAATTTTGTAAATCAGTGTGCCTTAGCTACGCTAGGAACCGTAACCCGTGACTGCCTGTGTGGATAACTCCAGTAAAATTTAGCAGATGACAGAATGCTAAAAGCGTCTGCTTTAACCACCGCATTTGCCTGTTCTCACTGGTACAGTACATAGTGTGTATTTAACAGCTTTTAAGACAACGTTGGCCAGTCTAGTGTTTATCATTGAAGTCTGTACATATTGGCTGGTTTCAGGGAAAACAGAGATTAATGCATGTCGAATAAGATAAGCCTGTGCACAATGATTAGCTGTATCAATGATTTGAAAAAAACAACACATCTCCACCTGTGTTTTAAGACACACTCTTTATAAATTTGAATGGGTTGTGGTCATTTCAAACTTGCGATATAAAAAGCTATAACATAATTTTGAAAACTGAGTTGCGTCTAAGATTATACAACAGCGAACAAATTCAGTGCCTTCAGCGCTTTGATCATTTTGTGTTGCCATGGTTTTACAGGGCATTTTGGTGTGACCTTGAAATGGTGCCATGGTTACAGAGCATGCTTGTGAAATCTGAACATGTTAAAATGTTTTTTTTAAGTCTGCATTACAAATTTTTTTTCCTAAATCATAAATAAAGTGTTAAAACGCATTAATATTTTCAAAATTTGATTGCTGATCATCAATATAAAAATATGGATTTTTCTTACTCAGGAGTGTAAATTTGCGTGTTCGCATACCGGTATATAATGCATACATTCCCTTTAAAATCTATGACAAGTGTTTTTTTGATTGGTGTTTTGCCATGCTGTGAAAAAGTCCCTTTAAAGTAGTCTGTTTACTGAACAGCTGGTATCAGAGGGGGTAATCACATGTTTATCAAGATGGCGACGTCCATGCCGAGGCAGGTATTTTTTGCCGTTTAATACCCTTTATTACTTGTATTAAGTTTTTTATTTCGGCTCACTTGTCAGCCATATTAGCAAGAAAGTTACTGGCGTTTATTTCATGGTTATATTTGGTCTTTATCTCGACTTTACTTGCTGCAAAATGTCTTAGCGGGATGACCTTATTACTGCTCCACTAAGAAAATTTGCACGGAGTAAAGTCGAGATTTTAAATTAATTTAAATACAAAATAAACGCTAACCACCTTTTTACTCATATGGCTGGAAAGTGAGCGTCATATAATAAATAAACAAAAGTTATATTAAGGGTAAAAGGGTATAAAACGGCGAAAAATAACTGTCTCGGCATGGACGTCGCCATCTTGACTATCACATGATTACCCCCTCTGGGTATATTTTGAAGAAGTTTCCAATAGTGTAACATAGAAAATGCATCTATGGATCTATTAGTGAGCATAATTAAAATAGTAAAATGTTCACAATCTGGTCTGACTGCAAGCAACAGTGAACTATTAAAACAATTGCATAAGTTTTGTTTTTTAGGGTGTTTTTGTTTGTTTGCTTTTTAAAAATCTACAGTCATTTGGTTGACTTATTCGTGCACATTATGTTACTACAGTCACTTTAATGCAAGCACAGAAAACATAAAACAATTGTTTCAAAGACTTCAAACATTTTTAAATTTAAAATCAACTAATTGACGATCAACAGCTCAATCAAGAATGTCAGAGTGACATCAATTAACATGTTACCAATTAAACATTCAATGTCAACCTTTAATTAATTAAATCTTGAATGTCACTTGCTTGTCTGACTCATTTAAAAAATGACCTTGCACAGTTTAGACCAGAAACAAATGTAGAGAAAGTAGAGTCTAAATCTGATGTGACAATGGTCGCTTTGGTGTTAACCCTTAACCAACTTTAGGCATTTGTAGTCCCTTAATTAGAAGTTATATTTAATTAAAGAACTTTCTTACTTAAGATTCAAGTTATAAAAGCTTCATTTACAACTCTTAGATACTGATGACGGCAACCAGCATAAAACCTGAACAGACTGCGAATTACTCATAGGCTGTTCTGGTTTTATGCTGTTTGGATCCAAACTGTTTGCAAAGGCCTTGAAAATTCGGTTCCAGCACTGAAAGGGTTAACTGCAACATTTGCTAAATGTATTTGAACCTCACTCTGGGAGACTGGCAGGCTTAATGAAAAATGTTGTCCCAGTTTAGCCTGTGAAGAAGGCTTATCAGGGTCCATACTTTCTGCTTTTTATGGAATTTTTCGTTTTCTAGAAGTATCCTCTAAACGCAAATCTAGTGTAGACAGAAAGTGTCGCCCCTGATCAGCCTGTGCAGACTGCGTAGGCTAATATGTGACAACGTTTTATGCAAATGCATTAATTCCAGTTTACTCAGATGGTTGCTCATGGGCATGTCTTAATGTTGAGAAAATGTATGAGCAGCTATACATTTGTGTCTTGTTCTGAGAAAATTGGGCTTAATGCATGTGCGTAAAGTGTCGTCCCAGATTAGCCTGTGCAGTCCGCACAGGCTAATCAGGGACGACACTTTCCGCTTTTATGGTATTTTTAGTTTCAAGGAAGTCCCTCCTTTAGGCGGAAAGTGTCGTTCCTGATTAGCCTGTGCGCACTGCACAGGCTAATCTAGGATGACACTTTACGCACATGCATTATGCCCAGTTTTCTCAGAACAAGACACATTTATTCGCAACACTTAATCACTATATTTTAAACATCATTTGGTACTTACTTAAAATTATATCCATGCATCAATTGAACAAAATCAAAACTTATAGCCCATAATTCAATAATTGCATGCATCAGTTACCAAACACCATATTATCAGTTTAGTACACACAGTAATGTATTTAGCTGATGGAATGTTATCTTTCACATCTGGCTATGTTTGTACCTTACATCTGATGGTATGAACACAACATTACTAGTGTGCCCACTAAATCATTACCACAGTCCTACATTAGTGATAATTTATAGTTATTTAACAATCAACTTTATACCTGCTCACATATATAAGTCTGGCCAAGTGTTACATTTTTACAACTATTCTGTCACAAGGTCAAAGTAAATGGTTGACATTTTCTACATCCAAACATCACTAATATCTGATAACTGTATTGCTTACAACCATCATACCACAGATGAAATAGAGCGAAAAGTAACACATATATTATAATAACGCCAGTCATTCATGTGTGCAATATTAATCAGTTTCTCACTTGATTAATACCAGAGGTGATATGGGGACATTTTGTTTCTCATTATTTTGGCAATTATTTCAGCACAATGATTTTTTCTCCAATGTACAGAAAAAGCTTTTTCACTTTATTTTAAATGGATAATCAGAATATACATTCATTATAAAGTACTGTATGATTCAAGTTTTTATTCAATACAGTAATGATTGAATATTTGTTACATATAAACCAATCTTCAATTATATTTCTTGTCCAAATAAGTGTGCACGATGAGAACTGTTAAAACAGCTATCCATGCAAAAGCATGAGTTGGTAAACTGACCGAGACATGACTTAAATACTGTTGAATATGGCAAAGCTCACAAAAAGCAAACAACTTAACTTTCCTTCCAGCCAATTGGCAGGCTGGTCTGGCGCTGTGCTGTCCGCATATGGCATAAGACACATTTTTGCATGATGTGGCTTATATGATAATGCTAAACACTATATTTGGCCCAATCAGATGACTGCCTTTGTGTAAAATATGAAAATAACAAGAGCTGTCAGAGGACAGCGCGCTCGACTATTCGAGTGCTTGACATTATAACGTAAGCCATGGTGGGGAAATTGTTCATATTCAATAATTTATTAGACGATCTTTCAAAAATAAAAAAAGGAAAAAAAAAAAAAAATTGGGGGGGGGGGGTTGAGAGGGGGTATAATGTGGGGTGTGGTCATTTATTAGACGATCTTTCAAAAATAAAAAAAGGAGATTTTTTTTTTTAAATTTGGGGGGGGGGGGGGTAGGAGGGGTGAGAGGGGGGTATAATGTGGGGTGGGGTAATTTATTAGATGATGTTTTAAAAAAAAAATTGGGGGGGTAGGGTGGGAGTAGGGGGGGTGAGAGGGGGGTATAATGTGGGGTGGGGTAATTTATAACATGTTTAAATAAAAAAATTGGGGGGGGGGTTGGGGGGGGGGGGGGGGTAAGGGATTCTGGGTAGGGGCGTGGGGTATTGTTTGGGTGGAATCCATTTTGTGGTATTCAGGTAAGTGTTGTTTTGTCAAAGTAATAATAAAATGTGATCATAAATAAAGAAGTTTTGGCAATTTAAGCAAAATGTTAAATTATCTAAGTGTAAAAGGGGCCATAATTATGTAAAAATGCTTGATACAGTGGTCTGCTCTTGTTCATAGGTTGGGTCATGTTGGTAAACAAGTATGCAAAATATAAAAGCAATATGTCAAAGGATATAGGAAATATTTGGGGTAGTACGCAAACTTTAACATAGATATATCAATAATATGCATATTCTAAGTATAAAAGGGGCAATAATTATGACAAAATGCTTGATAGAGTTGTCTGCTCTTGTTTATAGGTTGGGTGATGTTGGTAAAAAAGTATGCAAAATATGAAAGCAATATGTCAAGGGACAATGAAAATAAATGGGGTAGTACAAAAACTTAAACATTTGCTGCATATTCTTAGTGGAAAAAGGGCCATAATTATGACAAAATGCTTGATAGAGTTGTCTGCTCTTGTTTATAGGTTGGGGTCATGTTGGTAAACAAGTATGCAAAATATGAAAGCAATATGTCAAGGGACAATGAAAATAATTGGGGTAGAACGAAAACTTTTACATTTGCACGCTAACGACACGGCACGAAACGCCACGGCACGGAACGGAACGGAAATGCCGACGCCAGGGTGAGTAGGATAGCTCCACTATATATATTTCATATATAATAGTCGAGCTAAAAATTGCATTCAATAACAAATAAATAGTTGTACATAAACCAGAGAGATTTCTTTTCAGTGGTATGATGATTTTTTTTTATTAAATTCGCATAAATAGAAGCTCACACACATAATGCATTTTTGAAGACTTTTGGAATGATGATGCAAGAAGAACTGATTCCAGGTAAATGCAGGGAAAACATTTAACAAGTACACAATTAAGGTACAATAAAAAGTTCCAAACTTCAAAAAAAAAAATTGGATTTGCATTAATAGGGTCAATGATGTTCAAGTAACAGAAATCTTCTGCCAGATCTCATTACTGAGAATGCTGTTAACAGAAACCATCTCCCCAGTAATTATAAACACTGGAGACATCACCCAGACAGCAGCCTTCTGATGAAGTGTTGGTGGTGTGTAACCTCTAGACTGGTTATCATTCATCTCCCATACACAGGCAGGGTCTGGTACCTGTCAACGCATGCAGTCTGCCAATAAAAAATACTTTCTTTGGATGCTTAAAATCTACTTTTGCCAGAATTGCTTGGGCTTTTCCACAACAGTGCCTATCTCTTAGAGTTTTTTCTCAAGTCATCAAAGCATGATACGATATATTTTAAGGTCCTTTCAACAAATTCATTTTGACAAAGTTTTCAAACAGGGCACATTTGGACAAAAGTGGTCTATATATTAATATTAGATTAGTGCTTCACCAGCTCCCTGCAAAAATAGCCTGGGTATTTATAAATTGAAGCAGCTTAGGATTTAGTATTTCAGCCCATAGACTGTGTAAAAACACTGGGTCGTACTGACCTGTGTAATTTACAGCGAAGTAGTATGGACTGATACTTACATTTTTTTATTTTATAGGATTGACAATGACTTCTGCATGCTTCATGCTGCTAAGAACACAGATGACAATAATGGTATGTATACAAGTCAGCCTTGTTCTGAGAAAACTGGGCTATGTGCATGTGCACAAAGTTTTCATCCCTTATTTTTCTGTGCAATCCACACAGGCTAATCAGAGACGACACTTTCCGCTCTTATGGTATTTGTAAGGGAAATCTCTTCTTAGCAAGAATCCAGTTTAGGCAAAAATTGTCATCATATGCAGATAGCACAGGCTAATCTGGGATTTACTTAACGCACAAGGATAAGGGTCAATTATAGACTGGTTATTGTTTATCAGTCTCCCTATGGTTCCCAGCTTGGACAGACCCAGTCTGGTACCAGTCAACACATGCAGATCTGCATAATGCCACAAAGCTGCTGAGCCCTGTAATCATCGGACTGGTTTTCAACCATCTGTGAGATTCGGGTAATGAAAACCCTCAGACTTTATGACTGTTCAGATAAGTGGAACGACTCCAGAGAATGCAAGGGTCAATGGAATTTATAAGAAAATATTGCCTTTTGTTGCTTATCAGTGTGAATGCCCTTAAAGACATGTTCATCAATTATACTGCATAACAGTAATGCCTTCTTGCGTAAAAATATGCATTTACTCACAATGGTTCTGATATGACACAAGCAACAAAGTATACAATAATCCAGTCCTTCCAAACAGCAGTTGGACGTCGGACATTTCCGATTATAATTTGGAAAATCAGGAAATGATTCCAACATGGCAGGACCTATGGTTATAAATCGAGAACAAAATATGGTTTTGCATAAGCTTATTGAAAAAAGAACAACCTAAAAACAAGAACATACTGAATTATAATTATTAACCTTATTATCTCGTAATTTATTTAGTTCTTTAATTGGTTGCATGCCTCAAGTTGTGAGAGAATTATCGCACCATCAATCTAATTAGTCATCCCAGCAAAGTCATGCTACGCATCATCCTTTATCGATTGAAAAGTAAGGCCCAGGAACTGCTGGCCGAAGAGCAGGCCAGATTCAGAGCTGGGCGGATAAGAGTGAGACATATCTTCAACTGCAGAATCATAATCGAGAAACACCTGCAACACCAACGTGAGCTCTTTCGTAACTTCATTGACTTTAAGAAAGCTTTCGACCACGTGTGGTATGATGGCCTATGGCATGTTATGAGAGGATTCAAAATTGATGAAGGGCTGGTGCAAGTCATTAAAGAACTCTACGGAAACGCCAGCAATGCAGTACTTCAAAATGGACAGCAGGGGTACTTTGTCAGGACATCAGTGGGCGTCTGTCAGGGATGTCTGCTCTCTCCCGTCCTGTTCAACCTTTTCCTTGAAAGATAATGCAGGAGAATATCCATGACCACCACACCTCTATCTCCATCCGTGGAAGACCCATCTCGAACTTGAGATTCGGTGATGACATTGACCTCATGGGTGGCACCAGCAGTGAACTTCAAAATCTCACCAACAGACTCTGTGAAAGAGCAAGAGCATACGGGACTGAGGTCAGAACCGAGAAGTCGAAGATCTTGGTGAACAGCAAGACCAACACCAGTGCAGACATCACCATGAACAGCCAGAAACTAGAAGTGACCAGCTTCAAGAACTTGGGCGCAACCCTGTCCAAGGATGGTACCAGTACTGCTGAGGTTGAAGTAAGAATTGCCATGGCGACCGAAGCGATGGCCAGAGCAAGTTGTGGATACAGTCAGCTCAATCAGCTTCCCCACCAAGAACAGGCTCTACAAGTCCCTCGTAGTCTCAGTCCTACTATAGGGCTGCGAGACCTGGATGCTTTATGCTGACACAAAACGCAGGTTACAGGCATTTGAATATAAATGTCTCTGAAGACTGCTTCTCATCCCCTTTACGGTGCACAAGACCTATCAGTACATTCGGAACATGACTGCAACACTTGTTGGTCAACAAGAGCCCCTACTGGCGACTGTCAAACAACAAAAGCTGGCTTGGTTTGGACATGTCACCAGATGCAATTTTCTGTGCTAGACTGTTTTCCAGGGCAGGCAGGGGTGGTCAAGGTCGAGGAAGAAAAGCTGAATGGACAATGTTAAAATGGGACATCCCTTCACTATGGATGAATTACTATCAGCAGCACACAACAGACCTGACTGGAGAAGGATTTCTGTATCGTTGTCCCTCATTTACCCCAAAACGCCAAACCGATCAAGATATTTATGATGATTATAATGATGCCTTTTACAAATAATATAAGTATATCATAATATCCAAAGCATTATACAAATGGAGAGAATCAAAATTATTTTGTTAGCCAACAGGGCACAAAACCAATGTCATGGCGAATGAAATAAATGCTGGCTAACTTTGACTATAGGACCTCCTGACCAGCAATAAATTTGTTTTGGAAAGAACTGATAATACCATCATTTAAAACCCAAATAGAAATAATGAATAACATAATTTGCCTTATCCTTTTTCATATCTTCAGAAAATACACTAGCTAGACTACCAACAAAACTTCTACAAACTAGACAACCAACAAAACTTATACAACCCACTAAAAAATAAATAGCATAACAGACTGAAGCGCAATTTGTTTGACAGCCTGTGTCAACAAAACAAACGCCAGTTCCATTAGGAAAAGATTTGTATAACAGATACAGTCAGGCTGTGATTTGTATAACATCAGACCCATGTTCAATACTAGCGTAGGCCATCTGTTCTTTTCAACAAATTACGTTTCCCTAGAAACCGTTTACATATAATATTTGAAATAAATGAGTCATCAATTGAAATCCTGAGGTTCTAACTCTGCTGTGCAAAATGTTTGCCATCACTTTCAATTCTGACACATCTCATAAAGGATATAACTGCTGCAAACATAACAATATTAACCCTTTACCACTTAGATACGTATTTTGATGCTTTTGTAATCTCTTAGAAAGTTAAATTTAATTTAACCCTTTGAGTGCTGGAACCGAATTTAAAAGGCCTTTGCAAACAGTTTGGATCCAGATGAGACGCCACAGAACGTGGCGTCTCATCAGGATCCAAACTGTTTGCTATTCTGATAGTATTCTTTGAAAATAATCGAAGAAAATGCTAATTTTATAAATTCAGCAGTCGACATTTTAGCAGACGACAAATTTCCCAGCATGCAAAGGGTTAAGACCTTTCTCACTAGATTCTCAAGTTTTAAAGGCTGCATTTCAAACCCTAAGTTATTGATGAGCACAGTCAGCATAAAACCTGAACAGACTGCGAGTTACTCACAGGCTGTTCTGGTTTTAAGCTGTTTTTGCACATAGCCATTTTCTCTTTGCTTCTAAGTGGGAAAGGGTTAAAAAGAATTCCATTCAATGGTCCTATTAAAAACAAAAGTGCTTGTACACGAATATTTATTATCTTAATACCAACCATACATTCTGAAAATTTGTATTAACTGATGATGACCAAAAGTATTTAAAATATACATTTATTTTGCTAACAACAACACATTCTAGATCATAAGCTGTATTATTCAATCATTATCACCAATCTTTATCTAAAACTGCCATAGAAAATTATTTGAGCCACTCACTGGAAAAACAGGATAAATGCCTGAATGCCTGATTTGTAACAGGCAACATAAATATAATATTTACTTTTTTATCAAAAGCAAGACTCCAACCTTATTATTTTACCATAAATCCATTCAGCAATTCTCTTGAACTCTTTTTAATCTAGATTATTATAGTTTACTGCAGGCTGGCACATGTAGTTCACATTAACATGCTCTGCATGCATGACATTGCACTCATGCTTTCCATAACCCCAGCAAAAATAATTAGATTTTAAAGAGAATTGTGTACAATTGCAAATAGTTCTTCCCTTAAATAGCATTCCAGAATGCATAGATTTACAACAAAAATAATTGCACATGACAAAATCAGTGTTTAAGTGTTTAAGTGTTAAAGACTAATTTGGGGGGAATTGGCTCTAATTCTCCATCTCTGTTGTATTTAACTCTCATTTTTCACACCTTCACCATATTTCCATTGTTAGAAGATAAAAGCTGTCCCAAGACAGTGCTCAATCTCAACTTTTCTTTGGCTTTGATAGCTAAATGAATATTTTATGCAAATGACCAAAAATTATGACCCAAAGACGTATGAAAAATATAATGTAATTGAATTTCTCTGCAGTACTTATATTGTATATAAACTTGAGTGTGTATGATAAATGCAATTTTCGGCTAAATAGCAGGCCAAAGTTACCCCTTTCCCCCCATATTATAAAGAAGCAAAGTGAAAATGGCTTTGCAACCATCATAAAACCAGAACAGCCTGCTAGTAACTCATAGTCTGTTCAGGTTTTATGCTGTTTGCTGCTCATCAGTATCTTAGGGTTAGAAATGAGGCCTTTAAAACATGAATCTAGTAAGAAAGGTATTTAATTAAATTTAACTTTCTAAGGGAATACAAATGCCTAAAAAATATGGATCTAAGTGGTAAAGGGTTAATATAGGCCTTGGTCAGTGACCAGATAAATAATTAAAACATAACAAGCCCAGAGATATTTGCCAAGTTTCAGTTTCGAATATATCTGTGGTAGATAACAATAGAATATGACAGCATTGCAGTGTTCATGCCTTAGGTAGTTGTGTTAACCCTTTACCACTCAGAAACACATTTTCATGCATTTGAAGTCCTTAAGAAAATCAAATTCAATTTAAGTTCTATCTTAATATATTAAAGTGTGAAAAGCTTCATTTCCAACACTAAGATACTGATGAGCAGCAAACAGCATAAAACCTGAACAGACTGCAAGTCACTCGCAGGCTGTTCTGGTTTTATGCTGGTTGCAAAAGCCAATTTAAGTTTGCTGAAGGAGAAAGGGTTAAAATGATAGAAGAATATTATAACACAGTTTTACCTGCACGCTTGTATGTTTGTATTCCACTCAGGTACAGTTTGATGAATCCAGGCAAAGGTAACAAGAAGACTTTCGAGATATATCCGTTAAATCAGATTTCACATCACGTCATCAGTCAATCTCACACGCAGAGATTGCCTGAAATAACACAGGAAAAATCATTAATATAAATATTACACAGACATCATAATTATGTAATGTATAAACTTAATCAATAAACTTAATCAATAACCACATATCCAGCAAATAAAGTAAAATATACAAACATAAATATACTATCTAGTAATGTATACTTCATTGTGTCAATGTAACACATATTATGTGTTACATTGACACAATGAAGAATACATTACTAGATGGAAATAGACTTTGAAATCGTTCACAGAATACTTGTGTTCTGTGAACGATTTCAAGGTCTTTTTTAGATCATCAGATTCAGTATTGACTTTAATGTCTTTAGTGACATTCTATAATTAATATAGTATTATACAAATTACACAAACATAATCAAAATGAGATGGACTAGAACTTAAAACTGAGTATTACATATCTTGAGTACCAGCAAGTATTTATCATAATATGGGGTTAAATTAACGTAATTTTTGCAGTTAAATTGTAATTATTTTGGATTCAAAATATTAAATTCATACTGATACTAGTCCTAATTCTGAATATAATTTACAGCGCACATTTCTTAATATTTCCCAATTAAACTCAGTACTGGTGCTTTTTGCGGAAATGGTCAGAAAAAGGCCTGAAACTAGCTCCACAGGGATAGACAATAAGTTTATCTTGACTCTTACGACACTAATGCCCAAGATTTATATCACTTGACACCGAAATTAGTGTTGCTCGAACAGTAATTTTTGAATGCATGTTTACAAAATTGAAAACTATCGCCATGAAATTCTTAATTAAAGCAATTAATCAAAATTATGAAAATGGTAAAGAGAAGGTATGCAACGTTTAAATGCCTTTTTAAAGCTGTTACAAATCATGGCACTTCCTTTTTTACCACTTACATATTAGTACAAAATCTAAAACATTACCAGTACCCTTCATGTTATAAAATAACGCAATTCATATCACACATATATTGTATTATACACACACACACTTAGTACCTTTTCACAAAATGTATAAACTTGCAAAATATAATCAACCTTTATTTCTAAACATTGTAAAATCATACCAACATTGACAATACTTTCATATAATACTCCTGTCAGAAATGAACATATTTCTTACAGTCACTTATAATTAAAATCCTGGAACACTTTTTAGACACTGCTATATTCCCCAAAACACTACAAGCCATGCTGAACGCGCAAAATATTCCAATCCAATAGGTATAGCAAGAAAGAAGACTCCAAAATTCTCAACAGACTGCGAAGTTCTCATCAGCACTTCCTTCCCAAAATACAGGTATTGGAGTAATAGATATAACGCAAGGTAAATAAAGAGCAGCTATAATGTTCTAAAATAACTTCGAAAGAATCACATTTAGAAATTTTGTAGCACAACTCAGCAGTTCTGTTGCTAAAATATTGTAAGAAAATTACACTGTTGTGAATAACTTATGAGAACTAAAATCCAAGAAATAATGACAATATTCCATTCTTACAAGTAAAAAATGTGTTTTTAAAATTAAGTAAACTTATAACCCATGAATTACAACAAAAATTATAAAGTTGTACAATTCTAAACCAAAAGTTTAACTAGCACATTGTGAAACTGAGAATGTTGGACAGAGATTTACAAGTTTTAAACATACAATAAATTTCTTCCCTCCAGGTAAGGATATAAACTTACAGCTATCAAGCAAGCTGCCCATTAATCAAAGTCCTCCATTTGTTTCCCCAACATTTTAAATCCTCACACTGTTCTCATTAATCACATTTCAGTTTTAATCATTATTTTTACATGTATTGCCAGGCATTATAACATCTCGAATTAAGATATATAAATCTTTAACCACACACTTGCTGGACAAATAAAGAGTCTGAGACTAAACTGACTACTTCACATATTTACATTTGTAATCTAGCATAACATTGTGTGTCCGATAAAATGCCAAAAATATTTGTTTTAAAGGGGCAGATTCACTTGTTAACAATTCTTTTATTTTCAAGTCTTTTAACACAATCATTTACCTGAAATATATCATTTAGCCAATTTGAAGAAATGTACAGACCACCCACTTTTTAATGACAAATTTCAAACAAAGGGAGGCAACTCATCAGTTCAGAATAAAATCCCTTGGACTGCAAACTGATCTGTGATCAAGTACTTTTGCAAAGATGTTAAGCCAGGTTTTCTCATGCCATTAACCTATTATATGGTCCCACATTTCCACCCTGAACAACGTTCAACATTTTAAGAATAGACATACCAGCCATTTTGTATAATTCATGACAATTTACCCTCTGAGCATTCAACTGCTCAGATCAAATAAATTTCCTTTACAAATTACAAAATATGCCTTAATTTATATTGCTGTCAATATAACATTTTAGACTTAAACTTACCCAAAACCTTTTATGATCTATAACCTAATCAAATAACCTTATCTAAGAATAACTTATAATAAAAGGTTTTACACCGCCCTAATCTGTCACATTACTGCTTTAACACTAACAAAAAGCAAGCATAAATACGTGATCACTTACTCTGTTCATCATACTACAATTAGCCAAACAATAGTCAATGATTGCTTCGTGGAAATAGCTGTAACGCATTAACAAACATGCATTAATATTTTAATATAAGCAAACTGATTAACAAGATGTTATACATACATTATTCTAATTATCCTGTGTAAACTTTTTTTACCTCAGTCTGTAACTCCCCTGCATGCTTTTATCTCTCAATCAATCTACAACATACTTCCACTGCTAAGAGCACAAATACTGTATGTTAGCCTGTATCTAACCATAATTGGTTTACACATCAATTATATCCTTATTTTTCTTTGCCATTTTTTTTACCACATCTCCTAAGATAAACACACAACAAACCAAAACTTAATTAACAAAAGCCCTAAATCTAACTCTCTAATTATTCCGTCAAATATGTGTCAAATATGTGTCAACCTTCATGTATGTGTCATTCACCAATACCATGTATGGACATCCTATAATGCGCTTTCATGTACTTCTTGTCACCCAGTTTTTCTTGGCAGTCAATGACTCAGAATTATTTATTACTGCATGACAAAGCCTTTACTGGGGATAACATGGGTCTCAGTGATAGTATTGATTGACTTCCACAAAACAGTCGGAATAAAGTGCCCATGAGAGAAGCACCATTCTATAGCCCCAACTGTCCTAATGCGATCTGCATAATCAATAAGGGAGACAGAATTCCTTTAAATTGTTATGTTGATGGGTGGCACCATTCTGTAGCTCCTATCGCCAAAAATTTTAAATCTTGTGATCAATTATTACAAACTTTTATTTAAATTGTTATATTTTTTGTCCATAGAATTTTTGCAACTCTGCCCTGTAATGATTGTATGTTGCAAAATGGTTATACTGCCAGTTTCGAGAGGAAACAAAAAATATATAAATCCTACTGAACAAAATAACATTGTTTCATTGCGTTATAAATCTAGTTATATTAGAAATATATTAATGAACCCAAGCAAAAGGTTATTAATTCTCAGAGTGTCTGCACACACATGTTGAATATATGTTATATCATCTCAACTGAAAAACTCAGCTGCACTTAAAATTTTTATCAACACCACCACCAAACTGAAAGCTCAATTTAACCTGCTGCCATCAATATGCTAGCAAGGCATTTGAGGAATTTATTGAATTATGGCTGATAATTTGTGTTTCAGTGACCAGACAGGCCTAGGGTCAGAACAAACATATAGAATATCGATGAACCCAGCTTGGATGTCAGCTGTTTTTAGGTTATTGGAAACATTTATTATCACTGACAACAGAAACATTAAATAGCTCTGACTTTATATACCTTGTTTTTGTGTACTAAAAGTGTGCTTTAATTTTTTGTCAGACATCAGTTCATTATTTTCATAATACGTGTATGCTACTTTAGTCCTTACATAATATTAAGTGCATGCTATTTTATCCTTGAATCTTGGGAAGGCATGTAACTTTGTTAGAATTGAAACAATAAAACTGATTTGGTCCATCTTAGAAAAGTCCATGCACCCCCAGCAGGGAATTAACTGGATTTGGAAAGGTCGGTTTTACTGGTTTGGTCTGGTCGAACATTTGTCTCAAAAAAGCGAAAAAATTAAATAGGAGCCTTTTAAAAATTGTATATAAAGATAACTTGGTCACCAACTCAAAGGATTAAAAACATGTTTAAACAAGAGTTCCGCGGTCGGAGATGACCGCATTGAAGCCGGATTTTTGATTTAAATGACAGGAAAGTACCTTTCGTGTTTTTGTCAATGCAATACTTAAATTACTGAAATATTGTTCAAAGGTCAAAATGAAATGTAAGTACTTTTCAAGGCATGAGCAAACCTTGTGTTATGTTTTGAATTTTAACATTGAAGGTCACAGTGACCTTGACCTTCAAATGAATGACATTGAAATGAGCAGTGGTGATCTTCTAGTACTGGCCAACCTTTATGTCAAGTTTGAAGACTCTAGGTACAAGCATACCAAAGTTATAACATGGAATAAGAACTTTAACATTTTTACCTACCAAAGTTATAAGAACTTTAACATTTTTACATTCAAGGTCACAGTGACCTTGACCTTAGAATGAATGACCTTGAAATGACCAGTGGTCATCTAAGTGTGCTTGCAAACCTTCATGTCAAGTTTGAAGACTCTATGTCCAAGCATACCAAAGTTATAACAATTTTAACATTTTAACATTTAAGGTCACAGTGACCTTGACCTTCAAATGAATGACATTGAAATGACCAGTGGTCATCTTCTAGTACTGGCCAATCTTTATTTCAAGTTTGAAGACTCTAGGTACAAGCATACCAAAGTTATAACATGAAATAAGAACTTTAACATTTTTACATTCAAGGTCACAGTGACCTTGACCTTCAAATGAATGACCTTGAAATGTCCAGTGGTTACTTACTAGTTCTGGCCAACCTTCATGTCAAGTTTCAAGACTCTAGGTCCAAGCATACCAAAGTTATAACAACTTTAACATTTTTACATTCAAGGTCACAGTGACCTTGACCTTCAAATGAATGACCTTGAAATGTCCAGTGGTTACTTACTAGTTCTGGCCAACCTTCATGTCAAGTTTCAAGACTCTAGGTCCAAGCATACCAAAGTTATAACAACTTTAACATTTTTATATTGAAGGTCACAGTGACCTTCACCTTCAAATGAATGACCTTGAAATGACCAGTGGTCATCTGTTAATCCTGGCCAACCTTCATGTCAAGTTTGAAGACTCTAGGTCCAAGCATACCAAAGTTATACCATGAAATAAGAACTTTAACATTTTTACATTCAAGGTCACAGTGACCTTGACCTTCAAATGAATGACCTTGAAATGACCAGTGGTTACTAACTAGTTATGGCCAACCTTCATGTCAAGTTTCAAGACTCTAGGTCCAAGCATACCAAAGTTATAACAACTTTAACATTTTTTATATTGAAGGTCACAGTGACCTTGACCTTCAAATGAATGACCTTGAAATGACCAGTGGTCATCTGTTAATCCTGGCCAACCTTCATGTCAAGTTTGAAGACTCTAGGTCCAAGCATACCAAAGTTATACCATGAAATAAGAACTTTAACATTTTCGAGCACGCCGCCCGCCCGCCCGCCCCCCCCCCCCCCCGCCCGCCCCCCCCCCGCCCGCCCCCCCGCCCGCCCGACAACATCAATGTATAAGCCGAGATTTTTTCGAAAAAAATCCGGCTAACAAATGTAGCAATCAAAGTAATCTTAGTTTTAAGGCCTGTGCTTTGTAAACAGGGGGTTTAATGAATGTATGCAGTCTGTACAGGCTAATAAGGGACGACACTTTCCACTTTTATGGTATTTTTTGTTTACAAAAAGTCTCTTCTTTAGAAAAATCCAGTTTAGGCAGAAAGTGTTGTCCCTGATTAGCCTGTGCAGACTGCACAGGCTAATCTTGGACGGCACTTTACACACATGCATTATGCCCAGTTTTCACAGAGAAAGACTCATATCTATTACACAGTGTGAAAAAAATTAATGAAAACTTCTAAAAACCCAAATAACTGCAATATTAAATCTCAGGGGAGACAAATCTTGCCCCTCAAAGATAAACATTTGCTGAATGCCAGAGTTAACCTATATAATATTCTAAGATGGTGTTCATTATACTAATTGGCACATGAACATGTGGCTCATCAATACCTTATCAGTTTGAAAGGATTGTGATCTCTCTTACTGCAACCAACAGTATGCAATCAACACATGTTAAGCAACTGTGGAGCTTGTTTCTAAGTCAAGTCTCATTAATGTAAATATGCCAGGTTCCCCACCCCTTGTATACCAGCGTTAACCCTTTCCCACTCAAAAGCAAAGTGAAAATGGCTATGTGCAAGCAGCATTAAACCAGAACAGCCTGCAGTAACTGTTTGATGCTAATCAGTTTCTAAGGGTAGAAGCCTTTAAAACTTGAATCTAGTAAGAAAGGTTTATAATTCAATTTTAATTTCTTAGAGACCACAAATCCAAGATACTTATCTAAGTGGTAAATCATAAAATGGTTAAAATACTTATCTAAGTGGTAAATGGTTAAAATACATATCTAAGTGGTAAATGGTTAATGGGGACCTAGGTAACAGGGCAGGATTAACTTTATGTCAACCAGATATTTCCTAATATGTAGCTTACCAAAGCGGAGAAGTCAGCAGCCAAGTTTTTGAACTGATTATGGTTATAGCCCCGTCACACCGGACTAGCGTCCTTAGGGTGACCTTATACTGTGTTTCTTGAAATTTCTGATTGTCGTAGTAAGGACGCCAATGACTTTTTCGGTAAAAATGCTGTTTTTCGTCTTCCCATCACACCAGCGTCCTGGTTTATGGCGTTCTGCGCGTCCTCACGGCGTCCTTAATACGTCCCTGGCGACCTTACCGCGTTCGTACTGCGTCCTTACGGCAACCAAAGCCGACCATACGGCGTCTGAGCGGCATCCTTGGCGTTCTTACTGCGTTCTTATTGTGACCATAGTCATTCTGATGACACAACAGACACACAAAGGACGTACTTATGTCGCAATAAGGTCGCCGTACGGTCGCCTTGCAGTCAATGATCATTTTCTGTGGGTTTGAGCGGCGATCACACGACGTCCATGGCGACCTTACAGCAACCCTACCACGTTCCTACTACAACTACTGCGTCTCTTCGGCGTCCCTATGACGTCCTTAACAGAACGCCGTAAAACACCGGATTTCAGCGACTACTTTGAACATGTTCAAAGAAGTTGCCGTGGGCTCGCGTCCTGAGCAATTTTCGGCGTCCTCACTGCGTCCTTTATGCATCCCTCCGGCGTCTATGGCGTCCTCACTGCGACCTGGGTCGCCGTAAAGACGCAGTATTAGGACGCCAGTCCGGTGTGACGGGGTATTATGTATTGATGTTTCCCTTGATATATGGTTATTGGCAAGTTCAATAAATTTATCTTTTACAACAGTGACTTCTATTTGTCTGTACAGTTTAAACCTATTTATTTGGCCTGATTGCCTAGAAAGCATAAGGCTCATTGAAACTGTCTTGAGTACATTTCCTGGGTAAAACCAGTTCTTTGGGGAGGTCCCTCAGACACCCTGCAATCTCTATACATTACCCTTCAACTCCAACTCAACTACACGAAATCCTGACAGTATTGAAAACATTTACACGCAACAAATTAATCTGATAGAAACAAAAATATGTATCAGTTTATTTTGAAACAAAGTGATAACAAAAACCCATAAAAATCCAATAAAGTTCAAAATACCTTCTCAGCTATTTTCCAAATAAACAATCCAAGTTTATGAGGAGAATTAGAAATGGGGGAAATGTGCTTTACTGCAGGTATGAAATGAAACCTGACTGCATTTATCAGTTTGTATATATGGATGCAATAGCAGAGTGGGGTGTAACCCTGCACATTTGCATATAGCAGCTTATCATTACTGCAGAGAAAATTGTTGGGATTAAAAGGGGAAAAAACATTCACAGAAATTGAATTTCAAGCCTCTGGGGTTTATCAGGTATACACAGCAGAATGATAATTAATCTGCTTGCATTTTCGCCAAGTCTTATCTTTAAAATTGGTTCATGAAAGAATTCTTCTTGCAGCCTTTTACAAACTTTAAAACAAATAAATGTTCATAACAGAACTTAGTGCAGATGCAGTTAATATAATAGCGTAACAGAAAAAATAAAATAATGGAGGTTATACATTTACAACAATTCATTTAAACTCTTCCTGTAGCTTTTTTTGTTTCGCCTAACAAAGTTTCATTTCCTTGGAACTATCTGTAGAAAGCTTAGAATGGCCATCATTGCTTGCAAAGAGCAAAGTAACTGTATAATTTATAACAGTAATGTAATAAATTATGGTAAAATTTCCTACACTAAGGTAACCAACAATAACTTCAAGTTAATATTACTACAAACAAAAAGGCCAGGCCTCCTCAGATATCCCTGACCACTTGGTGAAAGAATCATTGCCCATTATCGAGCACTTGGCAAGATACCATCTCCACATATCTGGGATGGTTTGGACTCCTGCTATCAGTGAGTGAGGAGCATTCAATGTGCTCTCGGCAGGTGGTTTAACAGATTATCTATCAATCAGAAATAAACACTGGAAAATCTCCCCGACTTCCATAAAACTGGTTTATATACAACACAAACCAGCTAAAAAATCTTGGGAAAATTACTCTATTTATTTGAAATCTGGGTAAATTGTGTATATAAATCATCTGCAGAATGTTCATTATTCAGTTTTAATCTTGATTGGCACATGTATATCTGCCAGTGGCATTAAATTGGCTAAGGCATATCAATGATGAGATATATTCTGTGAATTGTTAGCTGGTAAAATAACGATAAAAATAACTTTGATTTCAAAATTGCTCCTGCCACCTGTGAGCTATGACTTTCATGGGAATGTGCTTTGCATTGCATTTTCAATATAGAAGTACTACCGAACAATGACCTAACAAAAACAAATGCATTTTCAATATAGAAGTACTACCGAACAATGACCTAACAAAAACAATCTTACATCAACTTATCAACGAAATGTTTTCGATACCTTTTAACCATAATCATCAACAACAACCATATTTATAAGAACAATGCAAATTGTTTCAGTAAGGTATAGATTCTGTGCCATTTTATGTTGCTTTGCATCTACCTTGCTCCTTAAGATAGCAGGATGGCCATTTGAACGGTTTCAAGACATCACTAAGCGCCATTTGTTTCCTTTAATTTACATCGCCCACTTCAGACAAGGAATACAATAATTTGAAAACATTGACAAGGAAATGTCACTTAGTTTAAAGCAAATGTGATTTTTTCTAAATTTATATTTCCTATACAGGGATGGAAACTAACGTTTTACAATTGGTTGCCCACACGGGCAACCATCTTTAGTATTTTGGTTGCCCAGGTAAAGACTAACGAGCCCAGTACGATGTACATGTAGGGTTGTGTGTATATAAGAATTTCTTTAACCCTTTCCCCCATAAGAAGCAAAGTGAAAATTGCTTTTGCAACCAGAATAAAGCCAAAACAGCCTGCAAGTAACTCGCAGTCTGTTCAGGTTTTATGCTGTTTGCTACTCATCAGTATCTAAGGGTTGGAAATGAATCCTTTCAAACTTGAATATATTAAGAAAGGACTTAAATTTAATTTGATTTTCTAAAGGACTTCAAATGCGTCAAAGTGCGTTTCTGAGTGGTAAAGGGTTAAATAAAATAAAAGATAAGTAAACAACAACGTTGCTTAATTAACAAACTTTATGTGTATTATGTCGTAATATAAGTCTGAGTTAAATCATTTTATTGGCTTTGATAAATGAATTTTATTAAACTAATTATTAACTCACAGTCGCCAAGTTCATTAAATGTTTAAATGCTGTTAGTCCAAATAATTAGACGTAATCTGTCGATGTAAATCGACCGCATATTTATAGGAGTAAAATGCACTGAATTGTTTCAAGCTTGAAAAGCAAGTTGCCCAGCCGGACTACTAACTTTCGATTTTGAGTTGCCCAGGCCAAAATGTACTGGTCCCGGGCTCACGGGCAACCACTAATTTCCATTCCTGCTATATAGTCCATGTGTTCAAATCATCCAATGGCCTTAGTTCACAAACCCACTGTCCCACATCAGGCCGTTTCTATTTGTACATGACATGAATTGTCACCCACAAGCTATTCGTAAAATTGACATTACTTTGTTACAATCACTTTCCTCAAAACTTAAGGCCAATGACAAAGTCCCAGCCTCTGCAAAAAGACCCAGAGATTTAAATAAGAAAAATCCAATGGGCTCAAAAAACATGGTGGAAAGCTAGTGCAGAGATTGTGCGGAATCTTCTACGTTCTAGCTGTAGTCAAACCATAGTTTATATCCCTGAAACCTACACCTCTTAACTTTTTAACCCAATAGAAATGTAAGACTTATCTTCCTACAGTGCTCCAGGTAAGATTTGAAAAGGGCAGGGGGGGCTTTTTCGTCAAAAGGGCACTTTCCACGCACAGTCTTTTGTCAAAAGGGCACTTTCGAGGGCACTGGCGTTTCTGGAATACTTCCTGTTGCATGTTAATTTATGTTATTAATAATTGTTTGAATCTATTATTCCCATTATTATTAAACCATTTAAATATAATATCTACAATATGAGGAATTTAAATTAATTACAATAAGAGATTTATTAATAATCAAATGTAAAAAAAATATATATATATATAATTTTTTTTTATTTTTTTTTAGGGCAGGGGGGCCCTAGGATGGGCAGGGCGGAAGTACGGAGGGGCAGGGCTCACGGGCGCCCTTCAATTTAGGCCTAGCTGGAGCAATGTTCCTAGATTCAAGTTTAAAGGCTTCATTTCCAACCCTAAGATAATGATAGCAAGTTACTTGCAGGCTTTTTTGGTGTAATGCTGGATATTCACTTCTTCTGAGGGGGAAAGGGTTCAATTACAACTAGTACACAATAATAATAATAATATGTCATTTAAGCTAAAATAGCACTTTGTACAGCGCTTAGAAAATAAACACAGTTTACCCAATCAAAAGCTCTTTTTTTTTCACAATAAACTAAACAATGTTTACATACCTACAAACAACCCAATGAATATAAATGAAAGAGGTACAGTAAACCTTACAAATATGCCACTAAGGTATGCTGTATTAAAAGAACAGTTTTATTAATGACTCCAACAAAATCTACAATAGCCTGCTTTCTCTTGCATGGCATTTCCTGAAATTCAATGGTGGCACAGCCAATCAAACTCAGCATGAAATGAGAACAGATGAGATGCAATAAGTATTTAAGCCATAAAAACAAAAAACAAACAAGTTTAATAGGTAACATGAAATCTTTCAGACTGTGAGATTTTGACAAATTTCCCCAACTTCTTCACCATAAACTTCCTGAAATGAAACACAGCTTAATAAACCAAACTTTGACACAATACAAATGCCAAAATACTGAATGTACAGTTCTAAATAGACCTAAACACTTACCACTTTAACACTTCAGACCATGATTTAAAAAAAAAAATCAATAATCCAAATATCACCAAAAACACAATTTAACTTGTGCCAAAAAGCAAAAATAATTGAGCTTTCTTGTAATTTTTTCCAGAGATCTTAGTTTGAATGGAAATCACAGAACTGTAAACAGTAACCCTTCCAGCACACGCAGGAACTGGCTCACTTGAAAACATCTGCAAGTAATTAGGACTGTAGGAGGCTGCTACTCAGTGCTCATGAACAAAGAATAAGAAGGGAAGTAACTCTGATTGCCTGGTAGACAAACTCTCAGGAATAAGCTCCCTTTTTGGAATTATGCCTTGCTACAGAATTTGACACAGAAAATCAGATTTTCGTTGGATTGTTTGTTGTATTTAACAGTCATATAACCATAAAATGCGTCAAAAAACTTTTCCTGTAAGAGCTTAGCCGACCTCGGCAGTTAAGGTGTTAAACTTGAACCCTAATTAGCTAGTACCGTAATTCCATGCATGATTCCAAGCTATTTTTACCCAGGCATAGATTGGTAACTCAGGGGGTTTTCTAGCCATTTTGGGCAAAAGAAGTGTGGTTAAATTGGGATTTTTTTAATCAAGAAAAGTGGCAAATTTGGGAATTATTTATCGACAAAAACAACTAAATCAAAGTTATATATTTTGTAGGATGTTTAAAAAATTAGATATAGAGTCTAATAATCATACGTCATAAGAGACTTCTTTCTTACAATTTTTTTTTATATTTGTTTTGAAATTTGGATTTTTTATATAATTTCCGTTTGGGATCGGGTCCGTTTGCTTTGAGATCGGGCCCGTCTTATGGCCTTTTTTACATAGCAGGAAAACCCCTGTAACTCTGTAACTTAATATCTATTTTTGGCAATCTGGACAATTTTTCCTGTGTTATTTTGACAATCCAGCTTTCGGTCACTACATTTTATAAATATCAGAATTTGAGTTCATACATGTGTATTGCCTGGACATTTGTTCCTATTTACAATTTAATAAAAAATTGCAGATTTTTTTTTACCTTACAATGAAAAGTCCGGTTCAATTATTTGCACTATTTTAAACAAAATAGTATTTTCCTAATAAAGACGGTTATCACCTTAAGATAAGCCAAAAAAGGTATTGGATTCAATTTTAACTATCTGACAATAGTACCTGTAAGCTAGTTATGATGTGCAAACAAATTCAAAGCTAATGAAAGATCAGGGTTTTTTTAGCTAAAAATTTACTGATTTAACCGGCTGCTTCCCAATCGCAAAAAATCAACAATTTTTCCCAACAAGCTGACCAAAATTTCCCAAAAAAGCCCAATTTCAAAAAAAACAATAACAGTGTCCACCAGAAGCACCGGAAGCTGGCGATTTCACCATTTACTAACAATCTTGGCACTGGATACTTTTCCCAAAAATATCAATTCATACAGTGCAAAATGCCCATTTTAATTCAAATTTTTATTCAGTACAGTTTCAAGTATCTGTTATGCAACTTCTTTTCTCAGTTTATCACTCTCAGCGCCCTCACACTACTTTGGGGGAAGGGGTCCGCAGCCCTTAGTAGGGGGAATTTTTGCGGCGTTTCCCTTTTTGGGGGATTTTTTTACTTACTCTCTCATTATTACCTGTGTACATGTTTGCATTATATTCATTGCATTGTTTTTAATTAAGTATGTTTGAAAAGATTAAATTGAAATAGAATTGAGATATAACAATCATGAGACACTTCTTTCTATTAAAAAAACATTCTATTTTTTTAGGGGGAATTTTTTTCCCCAAAAGAGGAAAAAAGTATACTTTTCAGGTGGGGGACTGCCGCCGAAATTCGGCGGCAGATTTGATAGATTCAGGGCCCTGACTCTATATGTACTAGATAACCTGTTACCATCGATACAGACATGTCACCAAGACATGCTTGAGTGATAAGGTTATCAAGTGCTTACAATTTGTAAGGTTTTCATTTTCAATAAAATCATTTAAAATTTATAGCAAAATTATGAAATGGCTACATTTTATGCCCTTTTCGTATTGGCTTCAGATATTCTTATTTCATTAGGCCAAAAAGAAAAATAGTTGTGTTTCCGGTCACCCGACCGACCCTATCTTTTTGGGGCCGACCCAAAAACTTATTATCCAATATTTGCCTTTTTTGTTAATTTTTCCCCGTCGAGTTCCGAGTTCGGCGATTTTTTTCCATCTCCGTCCGGTCGAATTCGGCGATTACCAGAATTATTGTATTGTGACCTGCAAAATAACATCCCGTCGCCGCAAACGCTTTATATTATAAACATTGTGCAATCGGGGGACCAGCCTGTTTTTCCCGCAAAATCGATATCCGGCGTTCTGTTTGATTGTAAACATGGCGTCGTCCATTTTGTCCGTCAATTTGAACAAATGTTTTCATCATGCCGGAACAAAGTCTTTGAATTCTTATTCAAACTCCATGACTTTAAAGAATGTATGGCACAGATACCACCCAGCACAGTCGAAGCGATCGAAACTGGAAGTTCGTGGGTTTGCTGCTGAAGAAAAGGTGAGTTTTTTTGTCTGTTGGACAGTCGAGCTTACAATGAGCCTTCTATCGGGATTGGCCTGCTCCTGTCAACTGATTTGTAGCAACACGTAATTTAGAGATAAACAAAAACAATCATTTTATTTCTGACGAACAGCGAGGATCAATTTAAATGTAGTCAACGACCTTTATAGTATTTTCAAGTGTAAATCCGCGATATAACTAATCCAAACTGCTATATTTAGATATTAGAACAGTGTTCAACACTTTACACTGATTTATGGAAAACATGAAAAATAAAACGAATTTTAAATAATAATAAGTTTTTCCTACCTACCGACCCTACTTTTTTTCAGGAGGTGACCTGAAACACAACTATTTTTCTTTTTGGCCTAACCAACCATACACTTATGTTTTTCACATATATAACACTAATACCCTAACAAATAATTAAGATTAGATGTATAAGTGGATACTGCTGATAAGGAAATTTATATTCATTAAATTAAATAAATTTAAATTAAATTAATTTATATATAAATAATTAAAGTAATAATCAATTAACTGTTCATTTTGAAAATCTGGTTAAAATAATGTGTCGAATATTGTTCAAATTAAGACTGTATCTTACCTCAGCAAAAAAATATTTAGGATTTATTAAGGTGTGGTCACTATTTTAATGAGGTGAAATCTTATCCCTAAAATTTCACAGATGAAGAAAAAAATATAATTTGTGTATGTTTGCAATAAAATGCAACATTATTTCCATAAAATTTAATGTTTTCTGGTAATATTTAGCTACACCTTAATGTAAAACAATGTGGTGCTTGTTGTGACCAGTAAAACAAGTTTGTTAGTGTATGACATCACATTTTCAGGCTACTTGGGAATATGCTGACATTGTTAATTTAAAGGGATCTTTTCACGCTTTGATAAATTGACAAAATTGAAAAAAGTTGTTTCAGATTCGCAAATTTTCGTTTTAGTTATGATATTTGTGAGGAAACAGTAATACTGAACATTTACCATGGTCTAATATAGCCATTATATGCATCTTTTGACGATTTTAAAACCTAAAAATTATAAAGCGTTGCAACGCGAAACGATTGAATAATTTGGAGAGTTCTGTTTTTGTCGTTAAATTTTGTGAAACTACGAAGATTGCTTATATAAGGTATAAAATACTTCACGTATATGTACTCGGCGGAATAGCTCAGTAGGCTAGAGCGTTTTTACTTCAGGACTCTGGCAGGACTCCAGGGGTCACTGGTTCGAAACCTGGTTCGGGCAATGTTCTTTTCCTTTTTTTAATTTTATTCTTGATTTTTTACTGGAGCTTTTACGATCCAATGTTTACATTTATCGATATAAAGCATTTAATGAATAAGTTAAAAACTGCCAAAATCTGTGAAAAGGCCCCTTTAAATTACATAAATTAAATTAATTAAAATAATTCATAATAATTAAAAGTAATAAACAATTAACTGTTCAATTTGAAAAACTGGTTAAAATAATGTTATACCTTAATGCCTGCTAAAGTAAAGCGTTGTTTCACAGAAAACATTAAAACAGTTTCTAAATGACAAACTACTGACTACTGTACTGTACCCCACCCATTAAATTGAACACTTACAATAACATCACGTTCACTCGAATGATATTTTTTTATTTCACAAGAAAATTTCATGCATGCACATTTCGCAACATCGAGCTGCAACATTTCATAACAAAAATGTTCGCTTTAGCCCTAAACCCTCGGTTTAATACCATATAAAAATGTATCCATCATCTTTTTTTTTACCTTTTTCCAGCACGTAGTCAGACATATTGAACTTTCAAGATATACTACTCGTCGCAATCAGCACGAGGAGTAATGCCGAGTAGCCTCCCTTATATTGATCATATTTTGAGAATCATAAAATACTAAAAATAGCATGTGTGCTGTTTATGAGTTTTTCTGAGGACACGGAGTGTCCCAACCGGCCCTAGAACTAGTATCTGATGCTGACCCTTATTTATTTTTTGGCAATCTTATTTGAGTTTTTTCATAATTTCTGCTTCATTCAAACACATTTTGCATGATTAACTGCCATTTCGAAAGAAAGATATGTTTTAAAAACATTTTTTTTAAATAAAAAAGAGGAAAGCAAGGCGTACACTTTGAAATGAAAGCAACCTGTGTTTGCCTTAAACTGATATGTTCTTTGACATGTTCATTGAAAAGTTTAAAACATCTTCATTACCGGGTAAATGGGAAGAAAAAAATAATGACCCGGTACGTTGCAACAAACAATTTTGTGACGCAATTAATGTAATCATAAAACATTTGTTTTGATGATTCCGCGCCGTATTTAAAGCACGTAAATTACTACAGCAATTAAAGTGATAAGCTATAATTGCTGCAATCAATTTCAAACAGTTGTTTGCCAAAATTGAGCAAACTTCTCACCTAGTCGGAGTCTCCTGATTGTTAGAAAAGTACCTTTCACAAAAAAGAAAGAGCCAATCGTGTCACCAATTAAAGCACAATACAATAATCAGCATTTTTTTCAAAGCCCGCGAGATTAGGTAATTGTTTTCACGGTAATTCACTCAAAACTTAATTGACACGTGCTCCAGACGAAAACGGCGACGAGAGTTTTGAATCGGCGGGAAATCATTGGTCACTTTTGTCGCGAAAGGCGTGAAAAGGGAGTTTATTCGCAAAGCACGTGGGACAGCTTGAGTATAACTTCCCACGAAAAGCTCGAATTATTTTCACGTGTTTGTAAATATACATTCAATAGTACCTCTGGCTTTTAGTGCAAATTCTGCAGGAGCGAAGAGAAGATTTACACTGATTATATAAATCGTATTTAAAATTTAAAAAGATCAAATAATCAGTGTCATTTTTAAATTTATCTGGAGTATATTGTTTAAATCATGGTTGGACAAGCGAGCATGAGTGAGGCAGATTCTACCTATCTCAGAAAGGTAAGAATACATTGAATACATTGAATGACAATATGAAACAAACATCCGCGTGTCTCCTATTTCTCCTTTGTTGCTTGCCGTACACATGTGGTACCCAATAGCAAACATGCTTCCATGGTGTTTTTTTTTCAGAATAGCCTTTATCTGCCTAAATTTAATAGCTTCCAGTCATATTCAATCGCATATTATGTCATTCAAACTGACTCGTGCAAGCGGGTCTTACAGTCGCAACGTTAACTTAAAGAAATGGCATGTGGAGATACGCACTATGCGTAGAGATGGGATTCATTCCTTTGAACTCGATATAATTTGTCATATCTGCATATATGTAAATGCTCCATGGTTTAGAAGGAACGCTTTTAAAATGTTTCTTCATGTCAGATCCGGAAGCCGCTGGTGGAGAAGAGACGCCGGGACCGTATGAACGTCAGCATTGACCGCCTGAGGGCGCTGCTTGCCACCGCCTGTCCAAATGTAAGTTTCGTTCGCTTTGCAGTGCCGGTTTTGCGAATGTTTGCATTCCCTTTTTCATCGAAGACAGGCGAACTAAACCAATTTATAACACTACGATTGTGTGTTGTCATAAGAAATCACAGTATTTTATTTTTTATTAAACGACTTGCAACAATGCGTATGCCTGTGTCAATCAAATTGGCATGTGGATAATATGATCAATGACTGCCCATGAAAAAGGTTGTTTTTTATGGCGGTATGTCTTCTTTCTGCTGACCGAATTCTCAAACTATAAAAAAAAATCTAGTTATTAGTATATTTAATCGTTCCACCTCCTAAATAGATAGATAAAATTATAACTTTTTCTCTTATTATTAGTTTGTGTTATTTCTTATTATTAAATATGGGTCAATAACTGTCTATAGCGATAGACAGGCTTACGTGATTGCAGTGTAATGGTTTGATCGACATTGATAGATTTATTGGCATATTAATCCGATTTGATGATCATGCTAATTAAGCAACAATCGCACATAAATGGATGTATTTACAACTCGTCGCACTATTTCTAAATGCAAGAAAGTCAAAAAAGTGATTGTGAGAAAATCGCTTCTGAAGTTTTGAAATAGCAAACCTTGTATTATAAAACGAGATATCTATATGAAATTTTGACAGGTGATTGAGATTTATGCAATCTTTCAATTTGCAAAATTTAAAGAAAATTGCTTTTAAAATAAGAAAAGTTTTATTTCTTAATAATTTTTGTTAATCTGTCGATTTGTGATTTTTTTACATTATGACTAGAATTAAGGCGACGTGTATTGGCTGAATCCTACACAAAAGACATAAGCGATTTTAGTATTAAAATAAATAAAAATTCATGTTTCGCCAATGTTGAGGGGTCAATAGTGCATTAGTAGAGAAAGGTACACACATGCCGTTTGTTCCATCGTGTAGAGCTCGTCAAGCTCGACAAAATGATACCAAATATGCCATTTTTGCAATTTTTGACATTCGCGACTTTAGAATTAAGGCGACGAACTTATTGGAATAATATTTTTTTTAATCGAGTGTATTTGATAGCAGTAATCCATTCGATACAGTGAGACCAGATATTTTTATCAGCTTAACTATTTAGTGAAAATTAATTAATTACAAATATATTTTAAGTGAAAATATATTAATTTAACAAATATACCAGTATTTGGGGGATATATAGGCACTTTATTTCCACACTGTTTCAAACGAAGTGTTCGTATGTACAGATATAACAAAGTATCGGTATGCTAAATTACATAAAATGTGTCACTTAGTTTGTTTTTAATTATTAACGTACTTTAAATATTACGACAAATGTCTTCATCATTGATATGATTTTGCTTATTTAAAGTCAACACGTGTGCACAGAACATTATGTATATTGTTATTGTGCTTAACCCATTTATGCCCAGTGGGCTCTCCCATCCTTCTAAATTGGATCAATCTATTTCCAAATTAGGGGTGTCTGGTATACTTTTTTCTATATTTAGAATATTTCTTTCAAAAAAATTCCTTTAAGCAAACAGCGTAGACCCAGATGAGACGCCGCATCATGCGGCGTCTCATCTGGGTCTACGCTGTTTGCAATGTCCTTTTTTCAGGACGCTAGGCATGAATGGCTTAAACATAAACAAACTCGACGTTGATTGCCAACAATGATGAAACAACTTCCATGAGGAATTTTCTTTTCATTTTCATTTCATATCGTTATTTCACTCCGAGACTACTGCTCTGAGTCACTTAATAATAATACTCGATACTCGACAGACGGTTTTCTTTAAATATTGTGTAGACTGTTCGATTGACAATGGACTTATTAATGACATATTCAACCGATGCCATCACCTTGCACATTAAACAATAATCACACATTAATCAACGCAATCATTTTTTAAGGTACGCACATTAAAGATTCATTTAATGTTGATAACATGTAGACATTTCAGTTTATTTATTTAAGATCTATTTTCGACTGAATCTGAATGTAATTTTAAACAATGATACATTTGTAGTATTTTAGAAAAATGGACAACACAATATATTGCGTGCTTTAGGTTGATATAAGTTGTATTAATGTTCAGTTAACTTGTACACTTGGTATTTATATGACGTTGTTTTTAACCTACGTTTTTGTTTTAGGACAGTTCCATTTCCCGCGTCGACAAAGCGGAAGTTCTCGACCAGGCGGTCCGCTACTTGACGTGCTTGCAGCAGCGACCATCTCGGCACACCACTTCTGGTGGGGTCATGCCCGGCGCACAAACGGAGGCATACAAGGCGGGCTTCCGGGAGTGCACGCGAGAGACCATCCGCTACCTGGACGCCATGGGTACCTACGAGCGGAACTCCATCAAACAATTGGGACACCATCTCCTCCAAGTGTGCGACGCTAAAACCGGAAGTGCCGTTTTTCAACCATCAAGGTCTCGTTTCCCTAGCCCGCTGCCTCTTCATACAAGCAGCACGCCGCTTTCGACACGCGACTCACTGCTTCGACTTCCAGATATCGCGTTCCATCATAGCGACTCGTATTCACCGGACATGCGCGCTAGCATGATGCTTCCCCGGACGCCACAGTGGAATCTTGTCGGTAGGTACAGCGACTCTCCGCCGCTCTTCGGCAGCGTCAGCCCGACAAGTTCCGTCGGCAGTTTCTGCGATGTTTCATCGTCTACGTCGGCGAATGCGATGTCGGAGGACAGCCTTGACTTAAGTTTGAAATCTTCCCATGAAAGCAGTACCGGAAGTGCTGGATGTGACGTCTCTCTTGACGTCATCATTAAAGAGGAGCAGCCGTGGAGACCGTGGTGATGATGCTTTGATGGACTCCTTACAAATACCTCTTCCTTCGTTCTTTCTGTTACATGTTTGTTACATTAGTTATGCCGTGCGCTGTTTGATCTGTTGTTGCAATAATGTGCTACGTTTGATTGAATTGCAATTAAAATGTAAACTCAAATATTGTTTTAGATTGACTTTCTTGTTTCTACGAATATTCTCACAAACGCTACATACTATTTATAAAAAAACATTCAATACAATAAATGATTTTTTTATGGCAAAATTTGCTTATGCCATCTACTAATTTCTTTAAATAACAATGAAATTTGAGATGGCAGATTGTCAAGATAGTCAACACTTTATTATTGTTATCAAATATACTAAGTGGATTTTATTAGGATATGCACGACCTCATTTGTCAACAATTGATCATACGATGATGAATACCAAACATGTCTAAAAGAAAGGAGAGCGGATATTATCGACATTCGACTTGCATAAAAGGTCCATATAAAACATATCGTTTGGCAGTCGAAACCTCATCCATGTCAAGCACAAATACCGGGCATATAATTTTGGGAAATCCCCACTGTTCTGTGTGTATGTCCCCACTGTACTGTGTGTATGTCCCCACTGTTCTGTGTGTATGAAATTCGTACAACACATGATTAGCACAAGTTTTGGTTTCTTTAACCCATTTATGCCCAGTGGACTCTCCCATCCTTCAAAATTGGATCAATTTATTTCCAAAATTAGGGATGTCTGGTATATTTATTTCTATTTTTAGAATATTTCTTACAGAATTTCGTTTAAGCAAACAGTGTAGACCCTTATGAGACGCCGCATTATGCGGCGTCTCATCTGGGTCTACGCTGTTTGCAATGTCCCTTTTTCAGGACGCTAGGTATAAATGGGTTAAGAAAACCACACGACCTTTCGGTATCGGTTTTGTGGTAATAAATTGTGCTAAAATTTTCGTTACGAATTTCAATAAACAAAACCACGTCTCCTTTATGATATACATTACTGTTAATTTATATGGTTTATTTAGATGCGTTCCTTCGTACCTGTGTGCTGTTTAACGTATGAGGTGGTTATATTTAAACATCATTATAAATCCGATATAATATTGTTAAGTCTGCACAAGCTAATCAGGGTCGACACCTTCCGCCTAAATGGGACTTAATCTTAGAAGATACTTCCTTTCAGCGAAAAACCACCATACAAGCGGAAAGTGTCGCCACTGACTAGCCAGTGCGGACTGCACAGGCTTAACTGATACGACACTTTTCACAGTGCGCGGCTAATTTTATTTATGATAAACACACCCGTTTATTGCAAAATTATATATATAAAGTTGCTTCATATCTGTGTGTTGTGCTGCGAATTAAAATAACATTCATGTAATCAAATATGCACATTTCCTGCCACTGGATTGGCTAGGATGTTCGGCTCCGCAGACTCGTGCAAATGCGGCCGCGCGCACGGGACGCGGGTGTATAAGGTTGCAAGGTAATAAAGCTGCTTTCAACAACCACCACTCAATGAAACAATTAGGGTCTCGGGGAGCCCCGCTGCTGACACTAATTGCTGCGCTGAATAAGATATAGGTGGCCCCGGGATCCCTAAGGGCCATTGAGGGAGTTGAAGGGGAAGATGGCGAATCCCGTTATTTGCATTTGTAATTAAGTTGCAGTTAGTGCTCTACGGGATGTGTGCACGAAGTTAGTTGTTGTGGTTATTATTTACAGTATCTTTTTCACAAATGCCAATGGTTGGATATATCGTGGTATTAATTGAATCTCTGAGTCAAGATTTTGATTCTCATAAATTGAACAAATCGGGCACTAAACTTATTTTGCTGGATTTGTTTTATTTTTCCAGATATGTCATGATAAAATTACTCCGTATGTAATATTGCAAAAGCTTTCATCAAACGCGTTTTTTTTTCGTCGGAGCTGTGTTTGGACGGGGTTTGATCTACATATGTTTAGATAATTAATATGAGCAGCGGGAAAATTGAATTCGCATACATTTGCGCACATTGTCAACTTTAAGGAAATGCAAACTTAAACAACGGCTTAATGTGTAAAAACAACTGTTAGAGATTAATATCCATGTAATTGTTAAAAACCGATTAAACAGTAGTTTAAGACATGTAATCGTCAAATTCTTCAGATATATTTTATTGACTGTATGATATGATCGGTATGCAAAACGCATATGCAGATAGAAATAACTTATTTATTAAGCCTGCAAAACACGCTGCCAGTCAAGGGTCGGGACGTAGATAATAACAAGAGGAAATGTATGAGCAAAAGCCCTGCCTATTACAATAAATCGTTTTACACTATGTGAAAAAAGAAAAATACGAAATGTATACAAAAACATATTAACGATTCCTTTATATTTAAGTAATTTACTGCAATGTTCCTTAAGCAACTTAGTGAATATGGGTCCTGGAAATGTAACAGTCAGACTTGTTGAATAGAGAAACCCTTTTTCCCGTTTCGCTTCTTTAGCACGAGACGTTAATATACGTTAATGAGAAGTCGTACCTCATGCTTAAACGTTGCGATTTCTAACACGTGTATTTATTTGCTTTCATTATTTTTTAATTAAATTAATAAATAGTTCTTTTTTCATTTCTCGCCGACGACCGCGGATGAAAGCGCGCCGTTCATACCTCGCGCACCGACGTGAAATACCCGCCCAGTGGCATCGGCTCTGATCAAAGACGTCGATAATTGATAATTGACTATTGATTAGCGCGTGCGTAATTGGTTAATATGACATGCTATGGACGTATCATCATGTTGATCAAATCTTTACACAACAATGATGAAGTTACCCATCCAGTTGACCTTTAACCCCTGGAGCACTTCATGGGCGCATTTCGATGTTTGGTTTGGTCCTAAAACGCCGAAACTGCAATTGCGTTACTATGGGCATTGTCGTATTTGATGTCGTACAGCATAATTGTACAGTACAGTACAGTATTGTCTTTATTACAGTGCACTTTTCAAGGAAACAAATATGCAGGAGCAAGCATCTATTATTGACTATTTTCGGTATCGTAGCCATTTCCTTTTAAGCTTTCACGTATATTACTTGTTAGCATGAACTGGCAATAAACCACAAAATTTGGTCATGCAATTTACACTTGTCGTATGGTCATTTTAAAGACAGGACCTTTTACTCTTGTTCGATAATAATTTTCAGTGAGTCTTTCTCAACCGATCAATAAACGAGTGGTTTGATGCGTTTGAATAAAATACGTTATGGTGTTTATAATCCGTGCAAAGAGCTATCAGCATTTTTTTTTCAATAAATGTTTAATCCGAGTAAATCTGCCCAGCGTTATAACGACACAAAGTTGTTACGGGTCTATAAGTAGCGAAAATGCAAAACTAATTTTGAGTCTACTATGTTTTTAAAGAAATGTTTTCATCTGCCTTAACTAGTATGTTTTATTATGCTGTGCTCAGGCTGGTACTTTACTGTTGTTAACGATTACTTTTGCAATGACAATTAAAGTGTTCTTCATCTATCAACGGATCTGTGGGTATCATCTGATGATAAAACATGTACCGCATGTGTACCGCCGCCGACGACTAATGTCCCCCCCCCCCCCCGAGTCATTTCTCTTAATGCCTTTTCCGAGATTCAAAACGCAAAATGTGAATGCAGCCCGTGTGTTCTATAAAATCAACTTGACAGAATTATTGGCAAATTTTAATTATTTGCTTAAAAACAATAGCGCGACCAAGATTAAAAAATCCGAATCACTTTTGCAATTTATACAAAAATGGAAGACTGATCCAACGCTGAATCAATCTTATGAGCTCTGTTAGAAAACTGGTCTTACTTTATGTGTGTTAAGTGTCTGCACAGATTAGCTTTTATGGAATTGGCCTTTGAAGGTAGTCTCTTCTAAACGATAATCAAGTCTAGGCGGAGGGTATCGTACATGTTTAGTGTGATAACAACCATAAGAGAATGAATTAACCCATATTTTCCCAGAGCGAGGCTCATTGTTTTACTATGCGTCACTTTGCTGAACAATTTGTTTATTTACAAGACAGTAACGAAGACCTTGGAAATAAAATAACGCATAGTAAGGTTAATCAAGAAAACTGATTTGTCTCCCTTTACGTTTCAGATTCAGTTTCAACATTTTGTTTCCTGTGACGAAATTAATGGGTGCCATACTTCCGCATTATAGGCCTTCCTCTCCGACACGCATGTTTATTTGTGTTCATAAATACAACATTACAGCAATTAATCGCCCTTTTCTTTTCGTGCCGAAATATTCGCATAAAAGCGCGCCATACATTTTTCGCGCGCGGACGCGAAATAAACGCCCAGCTTCCCTGGCTTTGATCGAAGACGGAATCAAAGACAATTGTAATTGATTATTGACTATTGATTACCGCGTGACTAATTGGTCACTATAACATGCCATGGATAACATCTGCAATTATGCATTTTTCGATCCAGGCGGCCGCTGCTGATAGTGTACGCCGACAGGTGATGCTGGGCAGGAAATAACAGGCTGTCCGGCTAACGTAGTGGTTGGTTCTCCATTCGGTCTATTCGACGATTTTCTTATTGACATTATATTTTGACGTAAGAATTGTAAGTATTATTTGAGCAACGTTTGTGAAAACTAGGCTTAATGCAAGGGCGTAATTGTCGTCTTGGTTTAGCGTGTGCAGTAATTGATTATTTGAATATAGGTTCGATTTCTACATCAGATATAAGCGTGTTCTAATATACTATTTGCTTCGTGTTTGTTTTTTTGTCAAATAAACATTTTTCCTATGCTAATACCAGAGAGTATAAACGTGTAGAGTGGAACAAAACAAAAAATCTGAAATACGGCATTCATCTTATTCAACTCTACGTAGTGTCTTTAATACAATCCACGGTATCTATTTTTTACCAGTTAGCTTTTAACGGCATACTATTAATGGGCCTCTGGCGCAACTATAAGATGAGACGTGCTCAGAGAAAAATGGGTTTAATGGTGTGCGTAAAGTGTCGCCCCAGATTAGCTTGTACAGTCCGCACAGGCTAATCAGGGACGACACTTTCCGCTTTAATGATATTTTCTGTTTAAAGAAAGTCTTTTCTTAGCAAAATACAGCTAAGGCGGAAAGTGTAGTTCCTGATTTGCGGAGTGCACAGGCTAATCTGGGACGGCTCTTTACGCACATGCATTAAACCCCTTTTCACAGAGCGTGGCCAAAATGTTTTGGTAATTTGAAGAACTATTAATTAACCAACAATTTAGAAAAAAATATTACTACATAATTTTGAAAAAATTATGTTTGGAAAAATCCAATTATTGTTTAAAGAATTTTACTTCTCTTTTTTGTGGTATGCGCTTATTGGCATACACATTTCATTTATTATTTTTTCGAATGGATTGCGACAACCAGAGCGATTGATATTTCACTTGTTATTTCATCGCGTTCCATCGACTGATATTTCATGTAGCACATCCATAATTTCAAACACGCAAGTACTTAAAAAAGAATGCTCATAAATACAGACCGGAACTTGTCATTGACATGTTACAATCAACTCTTTAATCAATCGAAACTAGTTTTCGGCATGTTATGCATTATAAATAAATAATATTGCTTATATTCTACAGAAAAAATACATATATCGTTGTGATTTCACCTAATAAACAAGAAGAAGCATTTTAATGGTATGCAATATCAATTTTGTAAAATCACGATAGAAAATAGTTTCGCATCATTATTTTTTAACCGCAAATAAATGTGAGTTTAGCCCTCGAAAAACAGGGTTTAAAATGTGCGTAAAATGTCATCTTTTATTTTTAGCACACTTTAAGCCTAACTGGATTTTTGCAAAGAAGATACTTCATTCAAAAGAACAAATTCATACAGGCGCAAAGTGTTGACCCTGATAAGCCTGTGCTGACTGCATAAAACCCGGTTTTCCCAGAGTGAGACTCATGTCTCTTTGAAGCTGAGTTGCGTGGCTATGCTATGACGATAAGCGCTAATATTAAAAGTAGATAATATATGTACTGCTCTGAGAAAACTGGGCATTATGCATTTGCTTAAAGTGTCGTCCCATATTAGCCTGTGCAGTCCGCACAGGCTAATTGGGGACGCCACTTTACGCACATGCATTTTGCCCAATTTTCCCAGAACAAGACACATATGTGCCCATAGAGAATTTTAAGGTCCATTAGCACACAAACACACGGACGAAATCAGAAACGGTTATTTCCTCTTTGTTTCACTCATGTAAAGCGCATATACTGTAATGATACACATGGTCGCCTACACAATGGTGTTGCAAAACACAGCGTATGCTTCAATATGCAATATGCATTTTCGGTGATTTATTGGCTTTTACGCATCAGGCGGACGATCTTAATAATAAATATCGTACGCTAAATTTTAGTTACGGCTAAGAATTTGATTTTAATAAGAGTTACTTATAATGGGGCCGTGCTCTGTGAAAAAAGGCTTTAATGCACACGTGTAAAGTGTCGTCTCAGATTAGCCTCTGCAGTCCGCACATTCTAAGCAGGGACGACACTTTCCGCAAGAACTTGATTGTTGCTAAGAAGAGTCTTTCTTTTAACGAAAACAATCATAAAAGCGGAAAGTGTCGTCCCTGATTAACCTTTGCGGACTGCAAGGCTTATATGGGACGGCACTTTACGTACATTCATTAAACCCCCTTTTCACAGAGCACGGACCAATTATATATGCTGAACCTTAATAATTGTATGTACTGAAATTAAACAACACGTAAACATACTAAGCAAATCAATGTTAAATATATATTACGCTTCTTCTAAAATGGTATCGCAATTAAAATGAGTATTTTAAGACTAAGCTTCGAGTAAATTTTACGTTTTTTATTTCATCACACACAACAAAAATAAGACAATAATTATCACAGAGTCTTGGTTCAAAACATTATGCACAACATGTAGTGACATTTGGTGAAAATATAACATTTATAAACAATTTACAATTTGAAAAAATAGAATCGTGTCCATGTTAAAATGGCCGCCACACTTGTTTTTGAGATGGGGAATCTCCGACCTCGTTGACCGGAACCGGATGTCTAACCGGAAGTTCGAGTACGGAATTCTGGGAGGTCTTGATTTCGGATATGTTCGGGGAATGATCGTCACAACGAGTGTCTATGGGCGTGGAGGTAAGCCTTATAGGCGTGGATTCCGATTCGCGCTTCAGCGTATGGTAGGGAACGGTCATTAACAGAGGCGAGAAAGCACTGTCAAATCCACTGTCGGGGGAGTAGTGAGATTTACACGGACTGGTCAAACTCTCCACTTTTACCTTGACAGGCGTTTTGTGTCCTTCACTGTGACATTTCAAGTTGCTAAGTCCGTTGCCATGGCTACGAGCCACACTGTAGTCTCGGGGCGAGATTGTGTCACGCGGTGCGCTCGTGATAGCCAGACGCGGCTGGCCGTGTCCCAGTGCGTACGCGACCTTGTTGGTTAGGTTATTGCGCATGCGCATGACCATTTCCGCCGGGTACGCGCGCGACGCTTCCATGTAGCGGACGGCCTCCGCGGCGCACTCTGTGTAGCCTTCTCGGTACTGGGCGATCACGCCGGAACTGGCGGCCATGGCGGCGCTGAGCTGTTGGTGGTGTATCTGCCGGAGGTGGCTGACGGTCATCTCGAGAATGTCGGCCTTGTCCAGCTTGGAGACTTGCGTGCCGCCCTGGAAACAAGAGGAGAGGGACGATTAATTATTTGAAACACGGTCATTAACGGTATTAGCAAGAGATATGAGCCTCGCTGAGATAAAACCGGGTTTAATGCAATGCGTAAAGTGTAGTCCCAAATCAGCCTGTTCGGACTGCAAACTCCGCATAAACTTTTTTATTCCAATAATAGACTTTCTTTAAACGAACACTGCAAAATAGGCGGAAAGAGTCGTCCCGGATTAGCCGGTACGTACTGCACAGACAAATCTGGAACTACACTTGCCAAAACGAGAGGAAATGGAGATTAACCCATTTATGCACAGTGGACTCTCCCATTCTTCTAAATGGGATCAATTTATTTCCAAAATTAGGAATGTTTTGTATATTTAATTCTATGTTTATAATATTTCATAAAGAAATTCCTTTTAGCAAACAGCGCAGACCCAGATGAGACGCCGCATCATGCTACGCTGTTTGTAATGTCCTTTTTCAGGACGCTATGCATGAATGGGTTAATAACGTGAAAACCGTTTAATAGCGTTTAGTTATATGTGAACCGGGACATATTATTTTGTAACGGAGAAAATATTCAAAATTTAGAAATATCTTGTAGTATGTTTTGTGAATATTTCAATCGTTCCCAAAATAGTTATTTAAAATTGACCAGAACTTAAATGTCCCTCTCATACGCATACACAGTTGTATTGTTAAACGATCTAAAGATTCTTATATTTTACCCATTAATATATCAAAGCTTTTTCGTTTGATTAATTTATATATTTTGTTGATTCACTTCCATTTTTGTTTCGAAATTTCTCAGTTCTCTTATACAAGAACACATGAAACGCAAGCAATAAACGTAAATGTTTTATATAATAGTATAATCCATGCTGATGTATATCAATTGTTTCTATAATAAATGTTTATTATGATCTTCTACTTACATTCTGTTTGATGTTCTCAAGAAGAATTGTTTTCAGTTGTGCCAGACAGTTGTTGATTCGTTCTCGTCTTTTTCGCTCTATCAGTGGCTTCTTTATCTGTAGAAGAAATTGTAAATTGTAAAATCGAAAGTTCATTATATTTCGCTGAATTAAGTGATTTGCACATGCAACAGCTGTTTATGCACCAAGAATTTACGACCTAAAACCGTGCAAATGTCATGATTATTGTTCAAAATGGTATACATTTAAACCAAACTTTTTAAAAACAACACTGATATTACCACTTTTCTTAAATATATAAAATGAAAATATTAACAGTATACTCGACAGGAAATTTTGTTGGTATAGTTGATATATACATGTCTGAAGATTATTGTGGAGTCTTAAATCTGTATTTGATATTCACAATAGTTTTAAGTGAAATGAAGGATACGAAAGTCACTGCCAAACTAATAAGTTTTTATCCTTAAGTATTTATCCTTCAAATCAACAAAAAATATCAAATAAAATAATGTACAGTGAACTAAAGACCTACCTTTCTCAGATACGATGTGGAAGTATCTGGTCTAACTGGTGAAACTTTTGCATCGCACATTTTCGTTTCCATCAATAACATTTAAACACTTGCACAAAAATCCACGTATTGGTTCACCACCAGTTGATATCCGTGTGTATCGGTATTCAGAATTGTACTGATGTCGACTGCATCTTTCCCACGTTATATATTCAGTAGCGCGTGGCCTGTGTATAGGAATGTAAACATAACGGTCAATTGAACAGATGGCGATACATCGAACCAACCAGAACGCGCCGCACAAGTATCGCGCGCGCGGAGCACTTAAGACGCGAGCGCTGATTGGTCCGGAGATCAGTGGACCGATTATTTTCTCCACATGACACTGATGGAGAGTGGAGAAGCAAAAATATCTGATGACAGACGCAGTCTACTGGCACGTGCCACGCGCGTTTAAACGGTACAATATGGCTATAATTCTCAACACTTGAATAATTTTCTATTATTCCAAATGTTAATTATAACTGCATTAATGTCAGGGTGGAATAATTAAATTCCGACAGTCGGGAGACAACATGGACTAGTGTATCGCTATTTGTAGGCTGACAGTACCCTAGCATAAACATCTGTCCTCCATTATATTGACACCGCAAATGTCTTGATTTTGTGAATGTACCTTTTCTTATTTATTTTAAAAATTAATAACAGCGCGTCGAGGAAAATATGCATTACATAAACAGTAGTGTTCTGTTCTTAAAGAAGAAAGGATTTTTATGTCCCGACTCGGGACTTTATACTAGACTACATTTCATTTTTGCTAGCATTAAATCATGTAAAGAAATGAATAATAAATGTGTGCATGCACAATGTATACTCTTTAAATTTGTATGAGGTATTAAGTATATCTAAAGTAACATTTTAGCGAGAATAATTACGTTTAACAGTTATTGGTATATAGAAAATATATCATAATTTAAAAACGCATGCGTATTTACATTAAAAATAACGTAGCCAAGTGGCAATAATCGTCTTATTTTTCTTTGTTTTCCCAATAATTAAACATATGTTCATTTGTGATAAAAAAGGAATATGTGCTGCGCTCTTTGAAAAATGGGTTTTTGCAGTCCGCACAGGCTAATCGGGGAGGACACTTTCCGCCTAAACTGGATTTTTTCTCAAAAGATACTTCCTTTAAACAGAATATATCATACAAGCGGAAAGTGTCGTCCCTGATTAGCCTGTGCGGACTGCACAGGCTAAACCGGCAAGGCATTTACGCACGTACAGTAAACCTCATTTTCACACAACACGGCTCATATTATATTTCTATAACAAAATATTGGACAACGTTGTATGAGGTTGTTATGATTTCGTTGTATGATATACTTAAAGATGCAAGTTCTATTTGGTGCGCTGTAATTTGTTGAATGAACATTTGAGATGCGGGCGTTGTTAAGTTATTTTGCGAAATAATACACATTATAATCGCGTGTGTTGTTATGTCATCCTGTCTTTAGACTTATTTGAAATTTTCAGAAAAACGGCGAGATCAAACGATGCAATAACGGTCCGTGTTTTTAATTAAATTGTATCTGATGTACGTAGACTCTAGGCGTGTTGCAGTTTTGCCATCAATTTCAATGTCGCATTGTTCGAACGTGCGACGCAAATCCGACGAACGATTACGTTTTATCGCGGACTCTGCCCCATCACAAAAACCTTCACACGCGCAGGTATCAACATTGTGATAACAAATTCACGGCCACGCCGCCGGGGATCCTTAGATCCTTGTAAACCCCCTCGCTGTCGTATTAAAACGTTTATCTATATAACGGTTCCAGGTCGCACCTCCTGTTCTAATTTGTTTACTTTTTCTGTTGGGGCTTAGCACGTATATCCTAACACTTTTGTCGGCGGACCCTTAAATCTATTATCGCTGTCGGAGAGTCCCTTTAAGGGCTTATTTACACTGTCTTATCAAAACTTACAACGATGGCCTGACGGGATATCGCACTTCGAACCTTCCGTTATTTATTATTTATCCAGCGTATTAGCGAAGTTTTTATCAAAATAATCGCCGCTCTTTGGATATACATCACGCCGACAAGAAATGTTATCATCTCTGATTAACAGTTTCGATGCGAACAATAGATTATACAAACCAATCTACCAATTTGTTGGTGTGACGATATTGGAAGACGCTTTGAAGACGAAATTCCGACGAATGATTTTTCATTATCGAGAATTGTGTAACCTATTTGTGTGTAATTTGTGTATTGCGCTTTGTGCAAGTTTATTGGAAATATACCATCGCATGCTTGAACTCGAATATTTTGTTTTATTTACGAGCACACATTCTCTTCTTTTCATGTAAAAAAATAGGGTAGGTAGTTCAGCCAAACTTGCGTCCCTATTAGTAAAAAAAACACGTTTTTTCCCCCACATTTGCAAAAAAATTGTGCATCTTGTCCTTCTTTAAAAATAAAAAACATATTTTGCGAGTATGATCAAACGTAGAAAAACTAAAAGAAAACTAAACCTGGAATCCATAAAAATGTTTCGGGCCGGAACCAACGATAATGGTCGGTGGCGAAGGCCTTACGTGGATGGGGTGCCCGGATCCTTGGACTCGAAATCACCAGAAAATTATTAGCCTTTAGGCTCAGAATACAGAATTTTTTCAAATCAGAATATTTAAAAAAAAAGTGCTCTAATATTAAGTAACATTATGCATTAACCCATTTAAGTCTAGCGTCTAGAAAAAAGGCCTTGGCAAACAGCGTAGACCCAGATGAGACGCCGCATGATGCGGCGTCTCAACAGGGTCTGCGCTGTTTGTTTTAAATGATTTAAGTAACAAATATTGTAAATATATAAATAAATATACTATACGTGCCTAATTTTGGAAAAAAAAATGATCCTATTTAGAAGGATGGGAGAGTCCACTAGGCATAAATGGGTTAAAATAAATTTCAAATATTGAGTAACATTATGCATTAACTGCCTCTATCTACACCATGTTTCAGGTAAAAACAGATAAGTAAGGATATTATCACCAGTGGCAGTCTGGATAACGCTGGACGTTGTTTTTTTTCCGTTTCTACGTATAATTATTGTTCTTAACCCATTTATGCCTAGTGGACTCTCCCATCATTCTAAATTGGATCAATTCTTTCCAAAATTAGGGATGTTTATAATATTTTGAATATTTCTTACATAAATTCCTTTAAGAAACAGCGCAGACCCTGATGAGACGCCGCATCATGCGGCGTCTCATCTGGATATACGCTGTTTACCAAGGTCTTTTTTCTAGACGCTAGGCATAAATGGGTTAAGTCTAATAATGGGTTGATGAATACGGGTCCTGATGAGAAAATTCATTAAATGCATTTACTTTTATATACCACGAACGGTCTTTAGTTTTGGATGTTCTCCAATAACTCGGCTTTAACTTGACGATGATGAGAGTTTTAAAACATAAATAATCGCCTCAAAGTACAATTTAATATATCTTTTTTTATTTGATATTAAATTATACATTATAGTTATGAAAACAATATTTGTATCTATTGTTGTCAATGTAATTGATTGGTTTGATAATATGGACAAGAATTTATGGAATAATATTATGGACAAACAATACCCTCCAAATGTCGGTCGTTTATTTTGCATACGCCGAATTATTGAGCTAAATATTTTTTTCGCATTAGTTACTTTTACAAATTCAAATTTATTTACAAAACACAATATAATCTAATTATTCACAAAGCAGTAAAGTATCTGCAGATTGAGCGAGCGCCTTTTAACAAAGCGATATGGCAACACCTTTATAAATTGATAGACGGTCCGATATTGTGTTTCTCAAATGATAAAAACATCAAGATTATTGTGAAAAGAAATCTGTAACTTTTCATAGTATGTATTTCATGTTTTGCAGAGTTTGTGATTACTCTACAGAGCACTGACATTTTTATGTAGAGAATCCCAATAAGACGATACTGTTTAAATAATTGCCTTTGATTGCTTCTTCTCCGAGAAAATAACCACTTAACGACGTTCCCGCTAGACGTCCGTGGAAATGCATTTAACTTGGCGTACATCCGGATCTAGAATGCAGTGTTTCCCAATCAAAAACACATGTCAGTTTGACTAGTTTTAATCAAAAAAAGTAGACGCAAAATGCATTTAGCAGACGAAAACGCGATTTGCTTTCCGGCACAATAAACTTGTCACGCTCCCACACCTGTGAATGCCACGCCGGTAACATCTGTAGAAATCAAGTGTCAAATTATGATTTTTCAATAATTCCCACAAATTGAAGCCCTCGAGTGTATCGGAATGATAATTTTGCGACATCGTCTCTCAAGCGCAGACGACAAAACAAAGAGCGCGCTCACGCGCGACGGGACGAGATGTGTATAGGAATGTCATACGATAGGCGTTCTAAATTTAGTGTCGCGTGCCGATAGAGTTGACACTGCGTTATCGACAGGTGGTGTAGCATTAAAAGACGACTTTATTGATAAATCTGTTTAAAATGAGATTTATTTTCAAATGGTTTCACATAACTTTGAACAAACATAGAAATAGATATATCAAATAAATACATTACTGACACGCCGGGGCAAGGAAGTTACGCTTTCATAAACGTTTACTCATGAAATTGGCTTCCGTTTCGATTTGTCATTCATAATTACAGATTTTGTTATATAAATGGTCGTAAAGAATCAGGAATGTTCTTTTATAGGGGCCTTTTCACAGATTTTGGCATGTTTTGAACTTTGTCATTAAATGCTTTATATTGATAAATGTAAACATTAAATTTTTAAGGCTCCAGTAAAAAATCAAATATAAAATTTTAAAAAGAAAAAAAAGAAAATTTAAAAAAGAAAAAAAAAGTAGCCCGCAGCAGGGCTCGAACCAGTGATCTCCGGAAACCTGAAGTAAAAACGCATTAGCCAACTGAGCTATCCTGCCAAGCATAAATAAAGTGCGTATTTTATACGTTATATAAGGAATCTTTGTAGTTTTACAAATTTAAACGACAACAACAGAACTTTCCAAATTATTCAATCGTTTTGCGTTGCAACGCTCTATAATTTTTAGATTTTTAAAACGTCAAAAGATGCATATAATGGCTATATTAGACCATGGCAAATGTTCAGTAATACTGCTTCCTCACAAATATCATAACTAAACCGAAAATTTGCGAATCTGAAACAACTTTTTTCAATTTTGTCAATTTACCAAACCGTGAAAAGATCCCTTTAACGGAAAGGTTTAATAATACAAATAACAAACACACTATTAATATTAAACACATCGATAATAATGTTCATGAAATAGACTCTATTTTAAGCCTGATAATTCTCAAACTATGAGTCATTTTTATACTTCGAAAACTTTTTTATAAGTATCATAATGAATACGGGTACGGATTCTATTTTCTTCGTTGGAACCTGAACTGTCTGCCCGCTGATCAAACGTTCATTGTTTCGCTTGGTGGTGCAGTATGCGCCCGGCGAACGGTCAACAAGTGGCTGAAACTCTGATAACGTCATGATGGCGGCGATAATCCTAGATCCAATTCAATAATTACCTTAATTACATCAGAGATAATAGTGTTGACTGACAAGCCGAGAACTCTAGCCCCCGTGCACGAACCGTTACTCGTGCAGTCAATATGACGTAACGCGTTTCACATTACGTGTCATTTATACTGGCTCACCGGTTCACCTAGCAAAACTCACAACGTGTTAATTTCTTAATTAACATAAAAATCAATTAGTGTCAGGGAAGCGATGAAAGTGAAACACGACACTTTTTCCTGGATGCGTGACGTGGGAAGAAGCATATAATTATGGAACCGGGGGTAGAAAGACACGTTTCTCCATTTTGTTAATTGTAACCCTTCAACAGTTAGACTTCAACATTTCATGTTAACTTCGAAAGGAAGTCATTATAACGATAGAATTTCAATTGATTAATTACAAATAACAGTTAACGGTTGTATGACGACAGAACCCTGACCACATGAGTCTTGTTCTGTGAAAATGGGATTTAAAGCATTGCGTAAAGTGTCGTCCCAGATTAGCCTGTGCAGTCCGCAGAAGCTAATCAGGGACGACACTTTCCGCTTTTATGATATTTTTCGTTTAAATGAAGTCTCTTCTTAGCAAAAATCCAATTTAGGCGGAAAGTGTCGTCCCTGATTAGCCTGTGCAGACTGCACAGGCTAATATGGGACGAAACTTTACGCACATGCATTATTCCCAGTTTTCTTAGGCCACGACTGATATATACACAACGACGTCAGTGACGACGACGACCTCGAAGAAGGACATACCAAGATGATTAGGATGACGATATTTTTTGCGTACATTTATCGTTGTGATTTTGATTTTTTTTTAAATATTGGTCAAATATAATACGTGTTTTTCTTTCTTCCATGAGCATTCGAGATGTTCGTGTTTAGTTTGATAATTCATTTCAGGATCTGTTATTGTGATCTTGTTTTTTTTATAACTGAAATCCTTTGAAAAATGCTACCATGTTTGTGTACAATCGCATGTCTAAAAACAAAGAATTTTCCGCTTTACCAAAATAAAATGTACATATATATATATATATATATATATATATATATATATATATATATATATATATATATATATATATATATATATATATAAATGTTTTAGGAACAAAATAACATCTTTATAACTTAAATTATACTAATTGAGCCATCCCCATGCAATATACAAATGTAAACCAGGGAGCGTACAATCGCTGGTCTAAAAAGATATTAATTGTCCGCATTACTACAAATTAAAAATATATCCATATAAATGTATTAAAAACGAAATAACATCTTTATAACTTTTATATTACAAACTGAGCCAGCCTCGTGCAATTTACAAATGTAAACCATGGAATACGTCGGTTTCCATCTGCTTAAGCGTGAAAAGCGGGTGATAATCGATATAGCAGGCGACAACGTAACGATGACATCACGTCGCCAAAACCAGCGAGGCCCTTATTATTAATAGTTGTAGTATCTTTGACACTTCGAGTACCCTGTTATGATAATTCAGTGTGCCAGAAATTATAGGAAACTAATGGCCCCCCGCTGCGGCGTTGCTATCTTGTGGCTGAATGATGATTTTAAGCCCGCGATTAGTGGCCATTGAAAGGGTCTTATGATTGTGTATTCATAATTATGTGACCTCATAAGGCGTACATTTGTCTCCCTAAATGAGATGCCAATACATGGCATCCATGACGTATTGAATACAGTAACAATTAGTGACGTAATACGCATTCTTGGCAATAATTGTGATGATATTTTATGATTTTGATGTACTAAGTTTTATGAAAATTTAATAATTTTGCTACGCTGTTCATGGTAATACCATGTTGTTCCAAATACAAAGAACCGCCTAATTGTTGTTAAATTTATCTAAATATAAAACAACGAAAACAGAGTTCCCGATGTGTAAAAGTTTTCTTTGCTTTTGGAAAACTTTTACACATATTGATAAGTCATTTTAGAATCCCAAAATTATCCGCTTTACCAGAGCAGAACAGACCAGAACTGAACAGACAGTTTATAAAGACTGATACGTATGACCATTGTACTTAATGCGTACAACAATAAATAAAGTAATGTCACGTGTCAGTAAACAGTAAAGATAACCAAATAAAAAATACAATGTATAGTATATTTGTGCGTGTACATTCAATGAAATTTCGATACAAAATAATAACAGAGAGCAACAACGATTTTAAAGAGAAGATAATAATTTCAAAGCAGTAAGGATACACTATTACTTTTCATTAACTATGGTCTATATGATATAATTTTTACCAAAAAAAAAATACGAAAAAGAAAAACGAAATCAAATATATAAATAATATTCATAACTAGAAAGTGATACATAGTCTTATTTAATTAAAGAGAAGTACAGTAAACTATTAATTTCAAATGAATGGTATTTTTAATAGAATTTCGTATAGATATGGCTTTCTTTGCAAATATTTGCATATATTAATAATTTTAAATTTACATGTTGATATTAATAAACTATGGAACTAAACAACAGATGGATACATGTAATCAATACGTTTACTGTATTTTGGCCATAGTAAACGGTAGCATGTGCAAGCACAAATGAAATGGAATTTCCCGTTGATTTCAACAGACATTAACGCTCTTCACGAGGGGTATTGTTGCGTTAATATCTTCCGATCTGAATTTTCAAGCGGTATGTAGAAGACCTTAATTTTACAAAGCATAAACGTAGACTCTTGGACGATAAATCTATGTAGTATTCATATTCAAGAGTAGTTATAAATATTCGAATAATATCTAGAATAGAGCTTCTATACATATTAAACACCATTCTTGTCAATGTCAATAATTCTGCATTTAAATTCACACACAAATCGCAGTGAAAATAAAAAGTGAATATCGGCATTCGTTTAACAATTACTTTACACTTGAAACCCAATTTTTGCATCCTTTTGACTTTTAATACTTATTCAAATATTAAATGGGATGTTTAAACAAAATAACAACAACAACACAAGAAAACGGAACACTTTCAGTGTTTAATATTATTGATACGATATTATGTAAAAAAGCGAGCACGTTTTTTTTTAACAAAATCATTGAAGTATTTTGTATCTGATGAATGAGTGGTGGTGGTGGTGGCAATGGCAGTAGCAGCAGCAGCAGCAGCAGCAATTGTAGTAGAAGTTGAACCTTATACATTATTACATTTTTGCTACACTAAATTATGTAGACATTTTTATGAATGGTACGCTCACGTGATAATACAACTTTCGTTAGACAGATGCCTTGTAACCCTCGATGACCACTTCTCGACCTCAAGAACTGACCAAACATATGACAAGCGTCCAACTGCCCACTGGTCACTCGGCAAACAACGTTGTTTGCTGAAAAACTCATCTAGTTTACTTCAATAATTCAAATAGCCGCACAGAAAATCTTACCGAAAACCTGGCGTAAATTCTTTGTCAACTGTTGTTGTTATCTTGATAGGTCCTTTAGCATAATGAGGACCGAAAGGTTACTGGTCAAATAAAGGATTCGACAAAGTGTCTTTGACGAAATTTAGTTTACACAGCGGATAATATTGATCTGGACCGGCTTAAGAGCAATAAAAGGAAATACAAGTGGTCGATGTGTTCAGTCTAGAGACTTTACCCCTGGACCTGAGTACTTTCTACTTTCACACCTTCATGGCTGCTGATTAGGGATATCAGCCAGAGCTGACCACTGGGGTCCCTTTCACCACATGGAACATTAACAGAGCAATAAATCTCTGCACCTGTTTCTTCAACACACAGAGATAAGGCATCAATATTACACATGAGTCCCTGGTCTTGGTATTTGTGTCTGTTTAGCAGTAAGACCGGAATTTACAAAGAATCAAAGTACTGAGATGTTGAGAATAAAAGGTAAGCATTTGTTTTTATTATTATTATTATTGTTTTTATTATTATTATTATTAATTTATTATTATTTTTATTATTCCAACCCATCTAGCCCTAATTATGCCTTTAGAGGTATTGTGCAATTAAATTTGCAAAAATGTTAAATAAATCATACAAATTGTATAATAAATGTCTTGTCATTTTTAGAGAAAATGTATTATCATTGTACTTAAACACATTTTATCAAGTTTGTTTAAATTGTATGGATATCTAAAAGAAACATAGTTGCCATTGGGCGGGGCGTATTTTCTTCTCTGAAACCGCTGGGTAGATTCATACAATATCTTGAGACAAGAGTGACACTTTGTTTTTGTTTTTAACAAAAAAACATAGCCGCCAGGGGGTGCGGACTATTTTCCAATTTATGTACGCTGGTTGTCTGAAAAGAAATAAGAATATGTTTATTAAATGAGGTTAGCATGGCGTGATCTTTATATCTTTATGCTTCATTATATCTTGAACACTTACATGTAAATGTATTAGGCAGCAATTCATGCCTTTGTAATAACCTATGGATCACTTTGAACGACGCATTTTAGCGTTTCTCTTTTCCTTGCGAGGATTTTGTTTCATACAATACATAAGCGAATTCGGTTAATGTTTGATTTGCTTCATTCACTTTCAACTTTTCACAGTTGAATTAGGATTGCAAGTGACATTTATCAGAATTATTTTTTCAGTATGTTTACTTTAAATGATCAAACTAATTGTCAGCTAGGCAATGCTTATCACAACAGTATTAATTCTCTATTGCTAAACAAACTCGATTACATGTAGTTTATTTATTGAATTGAAAATACCAAACTGTATAGTTGGTAACATTTTACTTAACAATACTAAATGATATGGTTTTTACTTCTAAATTCACAGGAAGATGAAGAACTTCCGCCAGGCAAGAGGCAAAACTGGAGAAGGCTCAAACAGCAAAACGGAACATGTCAGGTGAAGCTTTTTTTCTTATTGGTGGAATTATTTTTTTATTTAGTTCAATCGACTATCATACGCTAACAAAGCAGATATATGAATCTATGTTAAGTTAATCTTTATAAGATATAGAAGTTAATCCATGGGTATATAAATCATGTGATTTAGTCTTATATCCCCTTTCCTTTTCTTCTTGCAGTTCAACAACAGATGAGCCATGCAACATGGACCATGTTGGAGAAGAAATCATTTAAACTTCTGTTTTTCTATGTGAAGGCATCAGATTTTTTGTTGTGAATGTTTAGGGCTTAATCAGTTGAATAATTTATTGTATAATAATTGTATGCATAATATATGTGCAGTCTACTTTCAATATTTCGGAGTTGTATTGGACAAGGTTTCACATAATTATCGAATTATTGGCATTTCTGGTAATTCGGACACGTATGATTAGTTATCCCTAACATGATACAAGTAAAAAAATGTAAAATAATAGGTATTTTATTCAGATAAAACATCATAAATATCCATGGAACTCGAGATAACCGAGTTCGAGATATTAATAGTAGACTGATTGTATTATAATTTTATTGATTTCTTTGATTTACGGTGTCTGCCAATAACGTTTTTGGTATTATATGTGTATTTCTCATAACGTTTGTAAACATTAAATAGTTTTACATACATGTAATGTTTTGAAATTAATTGTAACAGTACATGTTGCTATTTCTCAAATAAAACATGTGTTTTGAATATACATGTAGATATGTTATTTTATAATGTCTCAGTGGACTGATATCATGTGTAAATGGAATATAAGTTTAATGTCAAATTAATGTCCATTTTGATAGCAAACAGAATAAATCTATAGTCAGAAGCTTAAGCTAAGCCTCTGATCTTAACCAAGTGTACAATCCGTGTCTCCTTAATGTCTCAATCCTGTGTTGTTGTTTTTTCTAATTTTAATGCATAAGTGAAATTTATTCTGCAAATAGCTCCGAGTTTGATCTGGAATATATCTGTTAGCAAAATACTTAACCAATCCCTATTACCAGGACACCTACTGTATATGACATTTGATTTTACCTAAAATATTGGGGGTTATTTTCCATGATATTGGTTCAATCTAGCTCAAACTTGCCCTGATATTTATTTCAGTAAAATTCGTTATAGGACAAAACAGATGATAACAGATAATTTTAAACTTTGCCTACCTTCGGCAAATAATGGTCTATGGGGGGAATTATTTTTTATGGATCTATCTACATGAAATTTTTTCCCCATAAGCAATTAAGAATATTCAAGCAAGTTTGAGCTATATACTTGCTTGTATATAATTATCATTGAACACGAATCCCATTCTCAATGAAAAAAATAGACTGGCAAAATCACTGATTAGCAAACGAATATGAATAAGTACTAATTAAGAAGCAATTGTAAAATATATTATCATCTTGTAAGTTAAGCATTGCACAGTAACAAAATTTGCAAAGTATCTCTCTTCACATGCAACTGACCACAGCACATTTTGCAGTTAAGAATCCGGTGTGTAAAGCATTCAGCACAAAACTGTAGCAATACAGTAACAATGCCTCATTTTCATATTATCTGATAACACTCTTTAGTTCTGAGTTTTAGAACTGATAAGCCACTGACCACTGTCAAGCTGTCAGAGATAATTGGTTTATGGGAGGACCTGACCACAAAATGGCTATTAACACATAGGTGAAAATTAACTACATCACGAGTGAAATTACTACGCTTTCTGGGGTGCATCTGAGGCTCCGGCAAAGTCCCTAAACTGTGTTAGGGATTAAAACACTCGCAGGCACAAGACTTTGTTGACTTTTAAGATCTGCTTATGCGTTTGTGTTCACTCAGAGTAAACACTTACATATGATATTTTACATTTAGCACATTACAATCCGACATCTATAACACCGAAAAGTATATCTTGTTCACTTTGTCTCTATTTATTCAAATTGAAGAGAATATTATTATGATTTTAAATATCAGTATTTTACATGCATAAGTATACAGTTTCTTTCTTTCAAACAAAAACTACCAAGGCATCAACAGAAACAACAACTACAATTAAACTATTATACAATGATTTCATGATTGATATTATATACAGTACTTGTTTTCCGTCGCTTAAATAATTTATTATGTGCATCTAGCTGAGTCATAAAGTGTATTGGCATTAAGATCCTGTCTTAAAACTAAACAATCGATGATACAAATAATATTGGAATTATAACAACTGTTTTTTATTTGTCAGTCCTCGTGAGAATGTTCAAATAAATAACATACAATGTATACTGCAGTATTACATAGAATATTGCAATGATTTTCACGCCATATTCTTTGATTTCAATTTATACAGTAGGCGTATTGATAATGTGTTAATTACTATATAATAGTATAACGGTTGTACAGTGCAATGATAAAACATGGATTGAAATAATTTTCAAGCCACGCTTAACGGAAATGCTGAGTATATGGTTCCTGGTGTTATCAGTCCCCGTAAGGACGTGAAAAAATTGCGCTCGCCGCCCATATTTCAGGGCGTCGGCGCGGGGTATTGGGTAT